>NW_028263388.1:7384154-7545404 GCF_051168715.1 Poecilia mexicana
CGACATGAAAGCAACAATAATCCTTTCCAGCGTCCAATCAGATCGTTTATTGAAGCAAAAATTAAAACCCAGTGGGCCAAGAGACGCCCACTGGCCCACTGTGATGTGAGTCAGATTTTGGGATGTACCAGAAACGTGTAAATACAAAGGTTCCAACATGAGAGTTTTGTATGTAAAAAACAAAAAACAAAACAAAACAAAAAAACATTTTGATTAATTATGCTAAAATTTTTAATGTGATAAAATATAATATCATATATAGCACCTTAAAGTCTTGGTCCTTGTAACATGACAACATTTAAAAAGGTTATAAAGATATGAATACATTACAAGCCTCAAGGACATCAGGCGATATTTTCAAACTCTGGCTCATATAATCAAAAAACTTCCTTGACAATATGACTTCTAAAACTCGATGTGCTTCCTTTACAGCTGCCACAGCACAACGATTGAAACTGCAGCCGTTTGAATAACAGACATGTGATTTGGGAGGCATTAAGGCTCAGCAACTTCATCTGAAAGTGTCATATGCCTGCATGGCTTTAAGTCCTTGAACAGGCTTCCAGCCTCTGGAGGCAAACAGGGGAAAGAGATAAATGTAAGATGAGCAGGAGCAGAAAGGGTGAGGTTGTGTCAGAGGGTAGAAAAGCGGCTCTCCTCACGTCATTAAAAAGTGATGCTGAAGGTACGGTTGGGGGGAGAAATTGATAGATTGAAATTCTCAGAGAAACGCCACTTGGAATATTTATGCTTGTGTTGTTGCACTGAAGTGTGTGTGACCGACTCGGGACAGCTGTGTGCGTATATCGTTCTCAGGTTCTCATCTGAACACATGCTTACCCAAGGTAAGAGTGTCTGCTGTCTGCACACAATCTGGTATTGAACACAGAGGCAGTTAAAACCAGAGCATAAAAAAATCCCAAACCTCATTCTCCTGAACTCGATGCTATTGAACTCCGGACAGGAGCGTCTCATATTCTGTCGCCTCCTGCAGCTTCATTTGGGAGATTCTGAAGAGATTTCAACAGAAAATGGTTTTCACTGCAGAAACTGTAAAATAAATTTTGCATCTCAGCAGGTTATAGAGTTTCTTTCTTTTTTTTTTTTCTTTTCTTTTTCTGGTCTCAAGATAGAAATTGCCCGTTGGACCGTGAAGACTCTCAGCACTTTCAGCTTCAGTTGCTGTGACTTGTCATGTTTGAGCACCACTTCAGATCTAGGGTTGTGTATATTTCTTCTAAATTCTGCTTTTGAAATGTTTATTCAGACTTCTGCTTTTTCCGTTGTAACTGTAATTATTGGACCCCCCAAAAAATGTGGAATTATACAGTGAGGGAAATAAAAAAAACAGCCAAAGAGTCCCACATCTAATGATTGTAATTTAACTTTCACAAATAACAGTCCTGTCGTCCAGCAGGACTTCGAGTGCTTTTGGGAGGCATTCAGAGTATTTACCTGTCATTTTTATAAAGAACAAAAAAAAACAAAACATCACGAGCAAAGCAGAGAATCTCACATATTTGACATTTAAAAACATGAAAGCTGGAGAGTGTTTTGTTGTCTTTGTTCAGCTCATGTTCTGGCAGTCCCAACCTCCCTTTCTTTGAAAACATGGCTGACTCTTACAACCTTGTTTCTTCTCCCATCTTCTGATGCGTATCTTCAAGAGGTCGCTTCTCTAAGAGGTCATCACAGGTATTTTTAAAACCAACAAGAAACTTTAATTTATGTCCTAAACTTTGCACTAAATTTGTTTTTTGTTTTTTTGCTTTTTGAAGGTCAGTGGTCCATTGAACTTTTTTAGTTTATTGACTCTCTGTTTTTGTTTTTCCATCCACCAATCCCCACTTAACCAGATAACCTCAGGTATCATTGTGTTTGGCGAGTTAGGAGGCAGAAGCTGATAAGGATCATGTTGAACGGGTCTCTTTAATGATGAACAGAAAACAGTGAAGCGAGAGAACAGAACTGGGACCGGGAACCATTTAGCAAACAGTTGTAGTATGAGAGAGATGCCAAATGACAAAAGAGCTAATCACAGGTGAGCAGGTGCAGCTGGGAGAGAGAGCAGGTAGAGACAAATGACAAGCAAAAAATCCTGGCACACACACAGATAAAATGTGCCAGCAGCTCATCGTTGTAATGACTCTGAGAGAACAAAGAAATGTTTTCTCAAATCTGTTTTTTTTTTTTTTTTCCTCGTAAAAACCTCTGTATGGTCGAGCCAAACTTTCAAAATCGGTTCTCATTGTTGCGTGATGAACATCGCATCAGTTTGTTCTCAGCCTCTTCTTTTCACTTTAAAACCGGTTCGGGTCATACTGTGGTGAACGATTTTAGTGAATAATTCTCTCTTTTTAAAAAAAATATTAGTTTCTTGAAAGTAATTGAAACAGTTTGCTCAATTATTTCTTAGCAACCATGCTAACCTGTCTTGTTTGAAATAGGGGAGGAAAAAAATCTGAGAGGGTTTAGCCAGTTTTGTGGCAGAAATATTGAAGGCAAACAAAGCAGACGTTAATGATGTGTCAACACGTTGGGATGCTGGTTTTGAGTGACTTCATTCATTTTTCCCGTCTCCACCAGCAGCAGTGTCAACAGAGCAGTCTGTTTTGTCCTTGAAGATGAGAAGTGCTATAGATGTTCCCAGTAGGAAAACGTCCAAGTATTGGCTTCCCGTCCTCGACATATCAACCTCTTGGCTCCGGACTCTTATTTCAGATTTTCTCTGAAATATCTCTGTTCATGCGTTATTGATGCAGGAGAAGGAATTCATCTGAATCTGCTGCATTCATCAGTAATAACCTCCCTTTGGCCACTCAGGGTTAAGACCCGATACCTTCAGCAGACCCTCACTGCCAGCAAGAGGGAGACCAGGAAGACTCGCCATGATTTATCTAAACACGCTCTGAAACAAAGCGCTCCCTCTTCCGATTGTCTTCCCCATGGCACAGGTTGTGAACAGCAAACAGTTTAGATACGGTATCCAAGGAAACGATGAGGTCTTCGTCAAAGCTCTATATTGTGATAGTTTAGGGTTGTTTGCTGAGGGATTCACACTCTGCAGGAGCTGATCTGGTGCAATAAATCACAGCCATGTAGCATGAAGAGCAGATGCAATCAATAGGACGTCTGGATGTTTGCTTACAGAATGGAAGCATAACGCGACGCTGCAGCTTTATATTTCCTCAACTCTTTCCGCGAGGACAGTGAAGGTGTTTTTGGTGCCTGGCAAAAGATTTCAGAAACTTTTTCAGAACTTTATGTGATGGACCAACATAGAGTATTCATGGGAAGGTAAACAATATAATGATTCTCATTTTCTGTAACAGTTAGGGCAGCAATTAACATTTATTTTTAGTTATTGATTAATCAGTTACTCTGATGATTGATTAATCATCAGAATGATATGAAAAATTCTCTCACTCTGCAAATTTTCCATTTAATTTCCATTTTTTATGCAATATTAGAAATACATTAAAAGATCCCAGTTAAATGAATGACTTAAATGGAAAAAAAAAACATTTTGTTGTCTAAAATACAACTCGTTTGATAATTTAGAATATATCTGCAGCACAAAAAGAATAACATCAGCATGAGAAAGGCTCTGCCCTTTCTGCTTGACTTAAAAACAATGCAGTGTATGTTTTTAGATTAATAACTGGATAGCAAATAGTTTAACAAGAAACTTTATTTTTATAGAATAATATTAATATTTAATAAGTTTTCTGTAGTTCTAAAAGATAGTTTGTTTGTTTTTTGGCTTGTAAGGTTTTCAGAGTGAATCTCATCTCTGGGCTGAAGGAATGCATCAGCAGCCTAAATTGAGATTCTTCTCACCTGGATCTTAACTTTTCTTCTGTTTGGCTCCAAATCATTAGAGTGAGAATAAAATCTGGAATGAGAGAACTCGTCATTTAAGAGCCGACTCCTCTTGTCGAGGTAAAAGTGTTTGTGATGCTGCCAAAGAGAAGAAGAGAAGAACGCCGTCCGACATGACTGTTTGACCTTTTCCTTCACGTCCGGCCGTGTTTTCCTCTGGGGATTTCCTGTTTGGTTTGATCTGAGAGAAAAGGCAGAGATGTCAGTTCAGCTGTGCTGGTGTTTTCTTCCAGCTAATTGCGCAGTTACCATAGAAACACCCACAGTTACCCCATCTCTTCTGTCTCACCTTTCAAGTCAAATGAATTATACCTCTTGGTCTTTCAGCGTTTCGTCACGTATTTTATTAGGATTTGAAATGATCGTCTAGTAGAGAATAGTGGATAATTGTGATGTGGAAGCAAATATTAATCTGAAAACTGTTGCACACATTTGTATTCAAGTCAAGCACCATTTAGAGTCACCTTTTGAGATATTTCTCTACATAGACGGACACTTTTTGATTTCCAGTTTTAGTTTTCTTCCACACGTAACATTTTGTAATAAGCTGTTTGTTTCTAAAATACCTTTAGAACCTTCTTCCTGCAATTGGACTTTAGCTAATGACAAAGGTTACCGACTTTGTAATGTTCTTGGTACTTTGACCGACAACTGGAAGTATAACAGATTCTCTTGATTTATTACAATCGCCCTCCCAGTCCGAAGAGTTCATAAACATTAATGTCAGTTTAACCCTTGTGCGTGCGAGGACGGAGGTAAACGTAGAGAACTGCGGCAAATGATACAAGTTTTACGTGTGTGAAGTCGGTTGGACCCCATTTCTAGACACAAGGGTCAAAGGTTATTGGTGAAATGATGGTAGAATGAGAGCAGAGTGACCACAAGGTTGCCGGTTTCTGTGTCGGTTCGAGTGTTGCAGCGTTTCCCAACCCAATGTTTCCCTGCTTCAGCACACCTGATTTCAATTGATGGCTGATTAACAACCAAACTGAAGTGATTTGAATCAGATGTTTCAAAGCAGGGGAACATCTGAAACATGCGGGGCAGAGCGCCTTTAGGACCAGGGCCTAATGGTGTGTCATCATCACTGACTGCTGGGCTGAGCTCCAGCTTCCCGCCGTGTCGCTAGACGAGACAGAGAAGGCAGAGAAGAAGACTTGTAGCGGCGTCATCATCTTAAAATGCTGCTCCAGGAACTCTGGTAAACAAGGAGGGGAGTACAGCAAGAAGAAATCAGCAAGTAGCTTTAACAAACTACCAACCAACTTACTGTCCAAAACAATAACTTGTATATAGATTAGGGATGAACCGATTCACTTCTTTCACTGCCGATACCGATATCTGAGGTTAAGTATTGGCCAGGACGATCCGATACAGAAAAACAGCTGAACTGACTACAAATGTTTCCTTTTTTTTAAAAATGGAGACATAAATGTGCTGCATTAAAATATAGTACAGAACACTTACATACACCAATAGCTTCACAAGCTTGGTCGAACATGTGAAAACAACATAAGTTTAATTTGTTCAGTCAGTGCAACTAAGAGTAGAAGAGCCGATGTAAAATAAATAATAAACTAAAACTGGCAAAAACAAACGACAACAAACCTTTAAATGGTTCAGACAGAACGAGGAATAAATAATAAAGCAAGACGTCACATAAACCACAAAGCATAGAATTAGAATGAATAGATTTCCCCATATGTATTGGGATGATTGTCCCTGATATCAGATCTAGAATTATTTTCAACATCTGGACCCACACAGGTATTAATAGTGAATCAGTGGATCTACATTATAGTTATCATCCTGACTTTTAATGTCTTTCTGTCTTGTAATATTCTGAACCAAGTGTACAGTTTCCTAGTTCCTCATATTGGTCTGGGTACAAATAAAAGCAGTGAGTGAACAGGTGTAGTTTTCAGAAGAGCGCAGCAGATTAAAGAGCAGTCGTCTCTGTGAGAACCTGGTTTTGTTGGTCTGTATCAGTAACAGCAACCAGCAAAGTCTTATCTCACATCAGCCGCCTGCTGGCGCCTCCATTTGCTCTCAGTCACCAAAACCCACCGGTGTAAATGCAAGACGAATAGAGCGCCGAGATCTGATTCACACCAAGACTGAGAGGATTTACTGATACAGGCCTTTGCAGCGACATGTGATAGATTCTGCTCCGCTCCACCGAATTAGAAACATCATCAACTCAGGGCGGGTTTCGTTGTAAAGTCAGGACTTTCTGAAATGAAACTTGATTCTTCGCGGTGAAATAAAACATCAGGAACCAGAAACACTCCAGAGATTGGCTGAAGAAAACAAGCAGAAAGAGCTGCATGTTTCATAAGCTTTATGCTTCACTGTGTTGGTCTGTCACATAAAATTATGATTTTAAAAAAACAACTTAATTTTGTGTTTATAATGTGAGAAAATGTTGAAAAGTAAATTTTTTTGCCAACTCTGAAGAATTGTTTATATTTATCATTTTAATTTTACAAGCACAAACTTCTGCTTTTGATTCATATCATTAAATATATATTAATATTGAACATAACCAGAATCGATTTGAGTGAAAAGAGTTTTCCTTACCAACCTGCTGCTTTCTGAAAAACATTTTCATGTTTTAATAACTCATGAATGAACTGATTAAAACATCTTCTTGGTTTGTAAACAGTATCCACACTTACGCCTCATTATTTGTTAGAATTTAACATTTTAAATGTCTGCAAACTATAGTTGAGTTTCATAAATTTGAGACTCATATTTTGTTACTGGCACTTTAATGTTAATTAGAAAATTCTAAATTTTAGGCTTTAAGAACTTTGAATCCAAAGTCTCTGCAACTTTTGGTCGACTTACAAAAACGTAGAAATCAAAGTTTGGCAAACTCGAATAGTAAAGTTGAAGTCCTAAACTTAAAAAAATCCCTGATGTTTGTTGCCTTATAGTTTTGAGCTCCTTTTTTATGTAACCATGTAACTTTATTGTTGGTTAATCTGATAATGTTTTAAAAACTGCATGTTGTCTGAAGTCTTCTTTGCTTGATATCAAACTTAGTTTGATCTGGAACATCCTAAGTGTGACCAAAAAGCAAAACTAGACATTTGTAAGAGGCAGAAATACTTTTTCACAGCAGAACATCAGCCGGAAATTGTTGATTCTAAATGCCACTGGTTGGTGTTTACATGATTTCAAACTCTTCAGTGGTCCTACCGCTCTTTAGATTAGAACGATGTTTGGTCTCCGAGGTAAATTCAGCACAAGGAGGTGATCAGTTTCAGGTTTTTAATGTTGTGCAGTCATCCTTCAAGGTTAGGGGAGAAAAGTTCAACATATTAAAGAAAAAACTTCAACACAACCTGACAGAAGGCCTTTAGAGACCATCGGCTGTCTGTCTGCAGAGATGACTGTAATGTCGACTCATCATAGTGCAGAACTTTATCTTAATTTTGACTTTCGCTTCGTATCCCTTTGCTAATTTCCTCAAGTGTCTAACAGTTTTCAGACCTTGTCTTTATCACAGTCTGATCCCAACCAGTCACTCTGTGCTGTTTTTTTCCCTGGTAGATCCTCATATTACTGTTTTTATTTTACAAAGTCGTTGGAATGTGAATACAAGACTTTCTGTGTTCTGTTTTCACCTATGAATCAAAAGTTTGGTCATTGTCTTTGACAGAATTATAGCAAACAGATTCATCCTTCCATTTTTGCTCTGCTGCTCCGTCTGTCCTCCTCCCTCCTTTCTGACCTCCACCTTGTCGTTCTCTGCAGTAACGTCGGTGCTACAATCACCGTTATGTTCACACCTCAAATGGGTGATTATAATTCGACACTCGTTTTGTTCTCTGGTTCCTGTAAATTAAAGGACCGAGCGATCAATCAAATTCAAACATTCAATCTACCTCTGCAAACGATTAAATGCCGTAAACAGTTCAATCAGGCACTGGGGAAACTTCCATTATGCTTCATTATGATGCCTCTGTTACAGTTTTTCATTTGAACTTACGTTGTTCTGCTCAGGTTCCTAAAACCTGGACACCTGGAAGCAGTGAGGTCCGGTTTTCATCCTCCTGCATTTTTTAGGTGCCGAAGATTTGCCAGAAAAATATGGAGTTAATTTTCTTGTTCAGTAAATAATTCGCTTTTCCACTTTAAATAAAAATGATCATTTTGATTTATGAGTTTGTGTTTTCACACCTGATAGACTCTGGAGAAGCCCAGCATTTAAATCCCAAGAGGTTGCCTACAGTGAAAACATTAGAACGATGTTTGGTTCATGAGCATTACTGCTAAAGATGTGTAAAAAAATAAAGAATAATTTTATATAAATAACAGGATGGAGCTCCTTATTGATGGTTTCCTGCCACATCTTTACCCCAAATGTGCCGAAACAAGAGCAGTTCAGATAATTTCATTTAAATCCATCCACGGATCCCTTAAATGTCACGGTTTGAGTGGATTGTGGAAATGAGTTTGTGTGTGTGCATGAATTGAACTCTTTCTAAACCCAACTTGGAGCTGTTTCTCTCTCCCTCTCTTTCTCTCTGTGTGGTTCCTCTGGCCCTGAAGCTAAAATTAGAAGTGAATTAGTAACACTCTGGCAGCATTATTGTTTTATAATTATGATGCTGTTTTTAAAAAAATGTAAAACGTCTTCAAAACATGTCTGAGTGCCTTACTAATGTAAGGAATGCTGAAGAATGTAGGGCCGCTTTTAAGAATACCAGATTAAAAACAAATACAGTATAAGCTACTAAAACCATGATGTCACAGTCATGTTTTTTTCCTCGTCCTTATTGAACATTCAACTGTCTTGGGATGGAAGTTCAGGGCTCTATGCAAAGTCTGCAGCTGCATTCCCATCACAAATGTGTGTAAACCTTTGTCAGTATTCTACTAATGTCAAAAAAACACAAGTTCACAACTGCTGTGTTTCAGTTAATTAAGTAACGCAACTAAAATCACATGTGAATAAGTTAGTTCACACAATAAGCTATTAAAAACATGCCGCGTTAACATGTTTTAACATGTTAAACACCAGTGGCGATGTTTGGTTGTCACATGACTTGTATGATGCAAAAAGAAGTGTTTCCTTTGCAGTTTTGTGAAATACACCAACATCGATACGGCCGAAAAATCACCTGATCCTACAACCAAAACTTTCTTTCTGCGTTCTGAGTTTCTGCACAATTATATGTTCAATGGAGATACAGCTAATGACTGCTTCCAAGTGGTCAACTAACTATTAGCTAGATTTATCAGATAATAGGTCAGACTGCCCTACCACTGGAGTCACTTAAAGCATTTGGCATGCTGAGGTGAGCGAATCAATTCCAAAAATTCAGTAGAACTGACCCTTATTCAGTAGTAGATTGAGATTAGATGTAATCTGTACCTGTCCGGCTTAGCTAATGATCTCATACATATGCTACAGTATCAACTACCAATGACGGTGATGCTTTAGCTTTATGACGCCATGCGAAAAACTTTCAAAAGTCACTGAATTACAATACTCTACCAGTGGTGAATGTATTTAGTTATTTAAGATGAGGAAGATCTTGTTGCGTTACATGTGCAACAGCAGAACATTTCTATTGGAATCTATTTTTTTTCTGATCATTTACTGGGCAGATTTTGACATGATGAAATCTGATAATATGCTGGTTTCAATCTATGTAATTGTTTCAAAGTCAATCTTAGTGATGGAAAAAAAAAGAAACAATGAAGATTTTAACCTTTGTTAGTTTTGTATCTGGAGAATCTATCTGACGTTTTTAGACAATATAAGGTACCGACTGAGTAGATAGATAGTTTTATAAAATGACTGCTGTTTAATAACAACAGTAAAAGCTGCCAAGTGGCTCTATGAATGAACAATATTGATAAAACTTTCATTGTTTTCACTGCTTTAAGTCAAAATATGATAGTAATTTGGCGTTTTACGGCATTACCCAACCGAAGTGATTTGTTGCTCCTGTGGGGGAACATTTCAAGCCTCCAGCTGTTTGCTCGCTGTTACTCACAACGCATCTCTGATCTGTTCTTGATAAGTCTGTGCTCAACATTGTTCGTGCTTTGTCATATTCATGATGTTTAGCCAAGCACACAATAACGCCTTCCCTTCATTGACAGCATAGCAAATACTTTGCATTCCTCGACCAGGGCTGCAAATAGAAGCAGATGCAAACGTATTGTTCAATGCATGCTTTGTGTCTTCAATAACTAATGAGTTACACAATGTATTACTTTCAATAAGGCAAAGAAACTAAAGATTTCTGTAATTTTCACAAAATACTTCTGGAAGATCACCACAAAAATTAGCCTTGTGGTCCACAATTAGTTCTGTTAATAGTATTTCTGATGTAAAAACAAAACAGCAAAAATACTGCAGGTACAGTGTTTAGACACAACAGCTTTTAGCTTCGCAGGAAAACTGCAACACATTCAGACGTGACTCACAATTCAAATACCCGATCGAGTCATGTTGCTGTTTAGCTTCTGATTTTGAAGACATGAATTACTAAATAAATTTCTGACGTATTTTTTATCGTGTTATTGTGGCATTTAGCAAATAAAAACAATTTCTAGCCCACCTAAAACGAGAGAAGTTTGGTTTGATTTAACTTCTGACAGAGTCGGAAAAGAAAAGATGAGTCTTTTTATTTGATGTTTGAAATAAGTGATTATGGTTTTTCTTTGTCAACATGCATTAGAAAAGCTCTGGAGTTTATGATGTTTCTATTACGGTAGCAGAAGGCCTGAGCATGGCCACACAAGCACTCAAAGAAACTCCCTTTTCTCTATTTCTGCACTCAGGAGCTTTAGACATCAAGGGGCTCCAAAACGGCAGCAGTGACAAATGCGGCTCCATCCAACGGGGCTGGAAACAAATTATGTCTTTGCCACCTGCTGCCCCTCAGGCAGACCTTACAGCCTCATCACACACCGGCACACACAGCTGGCTTGAAAACTGAGACGCAGATCACAACAGAAAAACACAACTGTACAAAAAAGGGATTCACACTTAGAAGAAAACGTGCTCATAGGAGGGAGATGTTAAGAAAGTCAAAGTGATTTCTCACTCTTCTAATAGGAATGAATGCAGATCCCGATGGTTGATAAAAAGGTTCTTTGACATCCATCGGAGTCTGGGATTAAAACTCCCACCAATGTTTCTCACAGACTAATTACACAATGAAACTCTTGACTCTGAGACGCACTGGGCTGCAATTATAAATAGAGGGCTTTCCAGGGGCACACGCTCTATGAAAACACCAATCAGAATCCCCAAAGGAACGCAGATTAATCAGAAATTCTGCCGTCGTGAAGCCAAAGAAAACCAAGCAAAAAATAAGAAGAATCCAGACAGATTACTGAAGGAGGAGGAAGCTTCTATGGCTCACTTTTCAATATTTTCATATTTATAATCGGGTTAAATTTGCTTTGGGCTTCGGTGGGAAAAAACTCAAATACCTCACCTAGAAAAAAATGATAGGATCAGCACTTGAGTTTTATTTGTCTTTACCTTTAGGATTTTCAGTAATAGACTGCAGTTGATTATCAATTTACAGAAACACTTTGTACCTTTGATAGAGTCACGTCGCAGTCCGTGGAGAGATGCAAAACAAACAGACTGAGACGAATGAAAAGAGACGTGCGACTGTGTTCCAGACAATAAAGGTGCAGTATGTAACTTTTTTACATATTTGTTCAAACTTTTGCTCTCTAAATGAAGGCCTGCCACCAGTTTAACATACTTCCAGTTCTGACTTTGCCCCCTCCTGGCGTCGTAGAGCAACTTCTCCTGTTTTTAGCGTCTTCCAACTCCATCTGGTCGCTTGTTGTAGCTGCACGGTGAGTCAAGTCCAAATCATCTGGGATGTGTGACTGATGGTAGCGGAGTAGGGCGACAATATGCCAAAGCACAAAAACATGATGCAAAAGAAAGAAAATCAAAACTGGATACAAACATCTGAGTAAAATCAGAATAAACGCATTATAAATCATTACATCTGCTTTGTTATAGTTTTTAATTCACATCTTTGCAGGAGTTTATTTGTATTTTGTTTGGCTAACAGGAAGAATAGGCAGGAAAAGTGCAAACATGATCATACTTCATGATCTAGTTCCAATCATACATTCATCCTCAAACAACCTCAGGCACAAACGTCAAAAATGATTAGTCAGCAGACAGAGTGACGATGGCTCCACTTGAACCGGATCCGCCCAACATGACGGTTCATGAAGGATGATCCAAGGTGTTTTTAAATCCAGCAGCTGAAAGTTAAATCCTTCCTGTTTATGCACTTTGTAAATGATTTGAGGCATACTGCAGCGTATTCTTAAATTATCTGGATGATGATTAGTATGCAAAATGACACACATCTCAGGGGAGAATACTAAAATATGGTGCTTATAAATGATGAATTTCTGGAAGTGCATTAAAAAAATCAAACATAAATATAAACAGATTCATGCAAGTCCTGAGGATGATTACTCCATGCGCTCATGTTAGCGTTCATCATGGATCGTCAGAGTCGTGTATGAAAGACTTGAAGCCTGTTGCATCAGGATCGACTCCTATCAGAGCTCTGTGCCTCAAATAAAACGTCCATCTGACTGGATAAAAATGCTTCAGGATCCATGTTTGCATTTATTATAAGTGACTTATTAAGCATCATGTTTACAGAAGCTAGTAAATCACTCTGATGCTCTGACTGTGAGGTCAGGTACTCTGGATGTTCACTACGTACTCTAGAGGTTTCTCAAGCTTTAAATTTTGTTTTTATATTAATTATACAGTTCAAAATTAAATAGACTGTCACATTTTTAAACACATTCCTACCAGGGATCTCTATGATTGTGGGCGGCCATGTTTGTCCAGTTTAAGGCTGTGGTAAACAATTACTTTTTGGGATCAAGTAATCCAGTAATCTATCAATTATTCTGATGATTGATCAAATAATCAAATAAAATATTGGTAAATTCTGCCATAACAGCTGTGGTCATAGTATTTACCCAAATTTTCATATTTGTGCATCCTAACAACTTTACTGTAGCTTAGAAAATGAACTGTAACAAAAATAGTGAATTGTTTAAATCAAATCTTGGCAAAAATTACACAAAAATTTGAAATTTAATTTAATGATAAAAATAATAAATCAGCAGGCTGACAAAGAGACTTAACAAAATAATACTTCAGTCTTTAGTTTCCTTATTCAACTTCAGCCATTTTAACAGGTGAATTCTCACTTTCCACAGCTTTTTATAGGTTTTGTGTCCATGTGAGCGACAGGATGGTGGGGCCCCGAAAAACGACAGAAACCCAAACATCTACGGGGAAAAGAGGCCGTTTGCTCTCTCTATGTTATGCTAATGGCTAATGGTATTCATCAACAACTCATTGGCGGATTATTTGTGTGCAACACAAATAATCATCTGGCCTTAACACATTACGCTAAACAGTAAAACATAATTTAATGGAGCTTCAAGGCAGATAATTTGCCTCAAATAGTTTAAATAATTAAGTTACTCGAATCATTCGATGAGCTGAATGATTTGGTACAGCCTCTGTCCAGGTGCTATGTTCCTCTCTGTTACATTTGGTATCAGAATTGAGTTTTCTTCAATTGTCAAAATGTATGTGAAAAGTTTTTTTTTTTTTTTTCCAGTGTTAGCTGGTTTTACTACATGTGGAACTTGTTACATTGACTAGAGAACTGCAGACAATGAATAGTCATGTCCCCTTTTGTAACCGTTATTATGGGGTTAGTGTAATTGTCCAGTGGGCCGATTGGGATTTGGCTAAACAGGACATGAGGAAGACTAAACGCCACAATGAGCAGTTTGAAAGTTTCAGGAATCGAAAAGGAAACCTTAATTGTCGTCTTCTGTTTTGAAAGCATGACTGCTGGTCATTAGGGGGTGCGACTGTTCTCTGGAGTTTTCTGCTTCATGCTAATTAGCGTAGCTTAAAAAGGTTCTCTGTTGGTTTTAGCCTTGATCCGTCTCCAGACGCTCAATCATTTTGTCCAAAGCAAGGACATGATTTCACTCTCTGAAGTCTTGAAGCTTCAAAGAGCTAAAGATTTCACCGTCTAGATGTTTAGCCTATGTGGAATCTCTATGTGGAATCTCTCATCGGCTTTCGCTGACATGAATCACTTATTCATCTTCCACTGAGCAGCTTTCTTCTTCTATGATAACCTTTAGGGAAGCGGCATTGAGAAAAAAGTGAGATATACAAAAGTATAACTTACACCTGGTTGTAAAACAATCCAAGATAAAAGGTGCACTACTTTTGCCTTAGAGGCTTATGCGTCATAAGCCTCTAAGGCAATATCACTATAGCAGAAACATATTCTGAAGTTATGACCTGTGATATCAGAGAATTTTATCTATCCATCTCCTTGTTAATTCCCCAAACCCTTTTTGTGTCCTTCAGCAGCTGTTACACCACTCCCCTCTGAAAGTAGCCACTTCTAGGGTGGTGAGGCATCGTGTCAGACAGCTTTACCTTAATATTAAACATAAACATACAACTTTTCTATTTACTTAATTGGGAAAAATCTGATATTTTTTTATCCTCTTTACCCCTTTTGCCAAAGTCAGAAGTTTACATACACTCAGTGATCTGACTGTCAACTCGACCTCTCTTGGAACTGTGGGAGGATTAAAAGGCAATTTTGGCAAACAATTCAAAATTAATGTTAGCTACAGAATTTCAAGAATGTGAAAAATATAAAACATTTGTGAAATGAACAGAAATCTGCCTCTCCTTAAATACAAACATAATAGTTATCCAAACCAAACCAAAATTATAATGAGCCAGTAGGGTCAACAACAAAATCTGCTAGCAAACAAAAGTTATGCTAACCTATGCTAACTTCCTTTTAGCACAGCTTGAATTCCCTGTCAGCATAACTTCTGTTGTGGCTTTTATAGCTAGTTTTATGCTAAGTTGCCAAAGCAAAATCTTTTCATCCTTTTAAAGATCTGAAAAATATATTTATGCCTTCATCATATTTAGACTGGACTCCTGCAATTCCAATAAACTGGCCCTGACCAATCTTTATTGCTAGCAGTACCAACTGTACTGACCGGCTCTTTTGTCTCCTGTTTTTATATGCAGAGATGAAAACATTTATAACATTTGGAGTCCTTGGACTTTCTATACAAGTACAGGCCATTTAAAATGTCAAATGAAATTGTAGTCATTAATTTAAATGATTTTTCTTTTTTTTTTTTTAGAATATTTAACATAATTTGGTTGGTTGTTAAGGAGTGAATGATTCCAGTCTAAATTATACCCTTGAAGTTAATATCGCCTGAACAAAATGAATCACACCAGCCTGGCTTCTTAAAACGAGTCAGTTCTTTGAATCCAGATCAGTCACCCTTCAGATCTCCGGCCCTCCCAGGTAGGAAGACTTAATCGCATCCCTGCTGTTTTAGGAGATTTACGCAGGCTGTTTACCTCGTTTCACACTGACTTTACGTTTCTTTTACTTTCCTTTAACATTTTAAATGGAATGGCACCGACATATGTAATCATCCTGCTCCAAAAGAGCACTGAAGTAATCCGACTAGCTGCTCTGAACGGAGATAATGCCAGGTTTGAAGCACAGAGAGGATCAGACATTGGCCGACTGAACCTCTCTTCTTCGTTGGTTTACAAGATGAACACTCCTGGTTTTAGATGTGATATAGAAAGATGGGACTAAAACCTTTCATCAACCTTTACAGTTCATCAGGCCTCTTTCATAGCAACATAGATCTTTCATAAGATCCAGCTTGATCACTGAAGAAGTTTGGTTATGACAGATCAATACAAGCTGTGATTTGTAATCCAAATGTCATTTCAAGTTCATCCTGTAAGCCTGTCGCACCTGACTCAGCAAGGCCTTGAAACTTACAGAACTTAAGCAAATGAAGTCTTTGTGTGATCTGATTAGAGCAAAGACTTTCTGACACTTTGGATTATTTGGCTTAAGACGGGCTGTGCACGTGTCGGGTTTGGTAGAATTCATGTCATCATCCGAGGTGTGATGTAATCTAATAAACATCTCGCCCGTCTTCATCTGGCCAAGGTAAACAGATTACCCATCCCATTTCAAATGTTAATCGAGGCAATTAATGTTTGGAGGGCGGGACCGGCCCCCCGAAGGACGAGTGCGCAGCGGGAGGGAAGAACGCGTTAAGTGATGGCTGACAGATGGTCAACTGATTACGGTCGGATCACACAGGGAGGAGGCAGGCGGGGACATCGCACTGCCTAATGGGAACTCTGCAGAGCCAAGAAACGCTGACAAACAGGAAACCCCTGCAGATGTCCGCATACAACAGAGGTCAGGGTTAGGGTTTCTGCTTTAGCTCACCATGTTCCACTGCATAAAAGCTTCACTTTGGCAGAAATGTGTGCATATAAATCAAAATTGATTCAATTATTTACACTGCGACTCCAGGGGGAGGCGGGACACACCTGGACGAGGCTGCTTAATTATGTTATGCAATGTTGGAGCAATGTTGGAAATCTGGGGAGGACATGAAAATACTAACTACGTTGATTTTTTAAAACTTGTTACATTGGAGTCAGAAAGTCCAATACGTTTTAGCAGGGTTATTAATGAAATACACCAACACAAGGCAGTGCTAATCAGCAACAATGAGATACGCACATTATTAAACTCAACAGACAATACGTCTGATAGAATATTCAATAATTTCACTAAACTCCGAGATGTGGGCAGAAGACTGACTTTAGCCACTCAACCTCTCACAGCTAGCAAAGCATCAACTAACTCACTTTGGTTACCTAGTGATTATTGACTGATATAATGATACTATCATTATCATTATGTATATTCCAGACACATTGTGCCTTTTTATTAGCACAATAAACTGTCAGTCATTGTGAAAAACCTGTAAAAATCAAAACTAAATGAAATTTGACATAACATCAAAGCAGTATGTGACAACTTGAAATTGGCTTCTGTTTCTTTAAGAAGCTTCTGTTCTTTCTGACCCCCCCCCCCAACCCCCCACACTGCCGTTTAGAAAGACTGGGTTATGAAACGGTTCGTATAAGAAGCTCAGCAGAGACGTAGTTGCACCAGGCTAATTGCTGCTGCCGCTAGTCTGGAGGAGCTCAGCGGGGAAGGCTTCAACATGCAACAAACATATTGTTGTAAAAGTTACATACTGTAGCTGTAACCAACATAAACATAGGTTACACAAGGATAAATGGACAATCCTGACTTCATTCTTAAATTTAACCTACCTTAAACAACATGCTAGCAGGCTAACATGCTTTCAGTTGCTACGGAAAACTAGCAGCTTCCAGGTCCAAGTCTTCTCTCATTCACTCTGAAACCACAACTGCTGAGTCCAAGTGTTTTGTTTTCACGCCGCTCTCTGCCATGCTGGCTTAATTAACTGGTTTCCTCACCACTGTTTCCCTCTCACCTCATCTTTGCCCTTTCATTAGCTTGTTCCTCTTTCTTCACACGTCGTTTCCCTTCACCGGCCTGTTTAAAACACCAAGTGTTGTGGCGGATGTTCACTTGATTGTCGGCCGCTTTTTTTTTATTTCCATCATTAAGTTCCATGTTTACAGAAAGAGTTCACTCCATTTAGGCCACTGGACTGGACTGGACACAGTAACAAGCAGACATACAGGCACAGACTGGAGCAAGGTCGATGGTACAAACATTAATTATTGAAAATGAAATGTGACATGTACGTTTCACCGTGCGCGCTCTGCAACTCGCTGAGCAAGTTAATTGGAAATGCCTTCAGTTAGTCATTAATTCATCCGCACACAGCAGAATGGACGAGCTTCACCGTGGAAGTTCTGCAACAATTAAGGTCAGATTTCTGACCTTGTGTCCGTCTCACGAGTAAACACCAGCGCTGTTATCTAGACAAAAACAGGTTTTGATGAAAGGAGTTGCTTAATAATAAAATGAGTTTCCACCAACTGGGGTAAGAAATAAAAAAAAGACTCAAACATTCTTTAATAATTGCAGGCTTTTATAGACTCATGAAGGTTGTGGTAAACAAGAGGATGCAATTCATTTATCTGCCATCTGCATGTGTGACTGGATGCGATCGCAACATGTGTCGAGTTTAAATAGGAGGGCAGATCCACAGAATGAGATCTAATTACAGTGTGTGTGTGTGTGTGTGTGTGTGCGTGTGTGTGTGTGTGTGTGTGCGTGTGCGTGTGTGTGTGTGTGGTGGGGGGCTGAATGGATCTGGGACCCTCACCCTCGGGATAGAGGTAATAGGATGTATTTTTCTTTTCATTGCAACAACAAAATGCTAGCTGTGTTTGCGACTCGTAGCTCTGAGTTTTCTACATCCCGAGGAAAAAAGACTGAGATTAATCACTTCAGGACATTCCCAGTGGGAATTCTGTAGTACAAAATTACAATGATGACATTATGGAAGGGGGAATGTTGCTTTGTCATCTGAATACGCTGATGAATGATGTTGGTTACGGATAAAGTGGGTTTTAATTGGGGGAGACGATGGGAACTATACAGCAAATGATTCCTTAACAAATGCATCTGTGAACTCTTTCATGAGATAAATGCTACAAAGATTTTAAAAAGTGAACTTTTTTTAACTGGCAAGTGCAGGAAAAAAAAAAGTAAGAAAAGAAAACTTAAATACCCTAATAAGAATCATTGTGAATGGATAGCCTGCTGAGAAAAATGTATTTGTTACACTCAGAATCTGAGAAAAGTCGACCAAACAAGTCAGGAAGTACAGTAACCTTTGCTGATGACTGTTTTACTACTGAACTAATTTTGACGTAAAAGATACCAGAAACAAAACAACCTTAAATAATGCCTTTAGATGAACCAGAAATCTGTTTACGATGGTGATGAACTCCATCAACTTCAACAACTAAATACAAAGATATCTACAATAACACGATGTCGCTTGACTGGTTTGTGTTAATCTAATATTTTGTAAACAGCTGTTGACTTACAGACATTGTTCAAATCAAGACAGTGAAACTTTCTCTCATATTGTTACATAATTATGTTACTTTCATATCTATTGAATCTATCTATTTGTCTTTATTTTTCCTGGAGGATATAAAAGACTTTTGTTGGTATTTGTTGCAGCCTCCTCAGCAAAGGACAATAGAGTACCTTCTGTCATTCGTCTACTAAGATATTTGAGAAGTTGGTCATTTGAATCACTTCAGGTTTCCGTTTGGGCTTTCTCCCATTGAAAGGGATTTCTCCAGTAGAATTTCTGCTGGGGCAATCAGCAAACAGAAGGAGAAGTTGATGTTCTTTTTAACGCTGTTTTAGATTTGGGTAACAACATTTAAAACTCTAACAGAGTTTAAGGAAGCTATCGTTTCTCAATAGCAGAGCGTCCAGACCCCATCTGTACGAAGCAAAGCGCAGAACAAAGCACTGGTTTGTACCAGGCTAATGCTGATGGTAAGCAATTAAAAACAGTTCAAATCCATAGATCCATATACAGTTGATGGTTAATATCAAGAGTCTGTGTTGTGTAGACTTTGGTTCTCTAAAACCAAACATGTAGGATCAGTTGGTAAGAAAGAAAAACTAACTTTAATTGTTTCTTAACATAATAGCTGTTAACCATCTGCAGAAGTAGTCATGCATCTCTCAAGCTTTCTCCCAAACCTCAACTCATCTCTCATCTAATGGGTTTTCTTTACATGTAGGACAAAAACAAAGTTGGTCTCATCTGAGTAAAGCACGTTTTCCCACAGTTTGCTTTGTCCCCTTTACGGTTTGTGGCAAATAGGACTCTATTAAACGGCTCTATTAAATTATCTTTTTACAACTGTTTGATGAAAGGTCAAACTTGTGACTTACAAGACTAATGGCTGTCGTTTGGACAGAGGCTATAGACGTCTTTATAACCACATCCCTGACCCAGGGATGCTGTTTGTTCCCTAACAAACATTTATGGAGCAGTTGGATTTGTACAGAGGTGAACACTGTTAACACTTTTTTTGTATTTTAGAAACTTTTGAAGGCAGTGGGTTGAGCAACATTTAATTGATATATATTCAAGGCTGATTTTCATTTGAGGTACATTCAAAAGTACTGCAGTACTTCCTGTTGGTCCATTGCTTAAAGTTAAAATAAAATATATTACAGAATGTGTACAGAATTGATTACTTTGTATGGCACTCTGACATCTTGACATTTTTTGTTTTTTACCATATGCAGAAGATGTGCTTGGTGCTATAGTTAGCATCACTACATTCTTAATGCTAACTGTAGACGCGCGACATTCAGCTCTGTTATCTCAATCGAAATGTCTCACGGGGAAAACATGCTCGCCCGGCGCTGGACTCCAACGATCAAAGCAGGAAGACGAGACGACGTCCTGCTGGAAAAGCTCCTGTAAGAATCCTGTAATGGAAAAACTGGAAGTTTTGCTCCTTCAGAGGAACGCTGACATCATGGGTCGCATCGCCGCTGCCGCAGAAACAAACGGAGATGAAAGATTGTCACTGTGAAAGCTTTGGCAGATTCACGGAAAATGACGTCTGAAAATCCTCAAAACTGATTAAAATTACACTCGATATAGTATGAGAAGAAAGCGTTTTCCCTTTATGAATAAACCATTAAGTTTTTCAAGCAGAACGTGATTTTACTGAACACGGCTTCCACAGAGGATTCCTTAGAGACTTCCCACTAGTCTGATCTCAAAATGTGTTGCAGCATTAAACAAGTGATTAAAAAGTAAAACTGATTAATCCACACAGATTAAAAGCATAGTTCTGATTATGAATTAAAAAAGCGTCTCCCATGTGATCTTGCTCTTGATAACATTAATAATATAGCATAAGGCTTCAATAGACTTTTATTTCCCCCACAGCTAATGAGCAGTGGCTCATCAATATCACTCCAGTGGAGGAAACAGAGATTCTCACTGAGCTGCTCGGCTACGAACATCAGAGGGACTGAGGCGCTTCACTTGGAAAATTCGTCACACTTTTTTTTTTTTTTTTTTGGAGAAAGAAAGGTCACAGATGGATCTGAAGATGCTCAACCATATTTCTCCACCTACTCTCTTACAACAGATGTGTTAAAAACAACACATGATGTGTTAAATTTTAACACATGTGCCACATGTGACATCGATGGCCAAGAGGAACTGAACTCGAGCGAGACACAAAAAAAGACGAGAAAGAACGAAAGAGAAACGGCTGATTTTCCAAGAACGATACTGGAGGGTAAAAGCTCAGTTACTCACCAGGTGTGAGGAAAAAGAAAAAGGAAAGCTAATCTAGGAAGCTGTGTTGAGTTTTCCACATTATCTGTCTAAACACAGTTGCTATTTTTGATGAGATTCAGAATCTTAAAAAGGAATCAGTGGTAATTGGTTATGTGTTGGGATGTATTTGTGAAAAAATGGAGCAAAGATTAAAAAAGATCAAACTCAGCTTCAGATTGTAGTCATGGTAACGCAACAATTCAACTATACAAGATCATTTTGTTTGGCACTGTTACAAATTAAACTAGCTAACTTTTTAAAGTATTACATTTACATGAAGAACAATTTAAGATATTTTAATAATCTATGCTGAAGCCATTCATTCAGATACTCAATAAAAAATACATTGAAATTCTATCCCTACAGTCTTTGGTAAAGTTTCATCATTTCTGGGGGCCCCTGAAAGTCTGAGGGGCCCAAAGCAGCTAATGTTTTTACATTTCCTGTCATCTTGTAACATTTTTGACAGAAAAACGTGGCGGCCTGCTTGGTGGACCACCTCAGCACCGCTAACACCGGGCTTAGCAAGTTTTCTGGGGGAAACCCAGAACTCTGGATGAGAACACAGCCACCCGACTGGAGTGTTTTCTACTCTTTAACTCTCAAACAGACATTTCCACACACACATTATTTTTTGTAACTGTTCTTCACACATGAGTTGGCTCGCTCATCCGTTTAGTAGGAGTCCGGAGCCTAGCGCTCTGCTCGGAGCATTTTGGTTTTCGGCCATGGACGCGGCGAAAGCAAAAAATCCCCAGCTTGTATTAGTCGCGGTTCACTGGGAAGCCTCTGCAATCTACCAGTTAGCCTTCCAGGACCCACTGGGGAGTGTTCACTGCAGGAAGGAGACCTGGCAGCAATCTCCAGCAACCCCCTTCCACACGCAGGGAGGGGTGTGAAAATACTCTATTATTGTAAGAACTGCAGTTCAGTGAAAGAGTACGTGCAACACTTTTGCTTTTTGTTGCACTTAAATGTTTTAGATAGGCAAATAAACGTTAATATCAGACAAATCAAAAGGTTTTCAAATGGTAATTTTGTTAACTTCCTTTGCAAGAGAAATTCAGATTTAAATACTAAAACATGTAGAATACAGATAACATGAAGAAGGTAAAAAGATAAGACTCCAATCTAAACAGATTCAGGAATAAATGAGACATTTTGTTTTAATGCCACCCAGTTTTAATATATCATAATTCATAATATGGTAAAATTCTCTTGTTCTTTTCATCAATAATTATCTACTTAAAATGAGCTCCTATTTCTTGCTCAAAAGTTACTCGTAAGTTTGTTTTGTTTAATTTCAAGTGTATTAAGATATTTGCTTTAGAAACTAGACCAAAAATAATATACTGTAGTGACATTTTGTGTTTATGCAGTGATCCTGATGACCTCTTGACTTTAGGGAACATATTCTGGGGGTTGGTGAGACTAAAGTGGAACTTCATGGGTGGCGTTACATCCTGCATAGAGCCAGCACCAGTTTCTAAAAGGACATGATATTATCAATCTGTTATGGTGTCGGAAGTGGGATGATCTGGATCTGCTTTGCTTAGCTGAACTAAATAATAATAATAATAATAACAAATAAATTACAGTAGATGTAATTTAGGGAATTAAAATGTCTGCCTGCTACCAGAAAATGCTGACCCAGCATAAGCTGAAGCGCTCTTGGGATACGCAGCAGGACAGATAACAAAAAACATCAGCGAGATAAAAAGCCACAGATTGTGGTGTGGCCTAGTCAAAGTTTGGACCTAAATACTATAGAGTAGCTGCGTCATGAGCTTACAAAAGATGATCTTACTGGAAAACCCTCTGAGGACATTAAAACAATTATGGGGAGAACAAAACATTACGGGGTGTGAGTAACTTTGCCGGCTCTGTGAATGCAAAACCAAAAAAATAAAAAATAAGATTTAGAGGGAAAAATAATTCAGAAAAAACTGGTTAACATTTGCCTGGGGTAGGAGAATTTCATTTCTACAAATGACAGTCTTGACATTTAAAATCTCACTTGCATCCTCCAGAGTCCAGTGGAGTCGAATGAGACAGTTTTAGGTTTAGTTTAAACACTCGTCCAGAATTTAAACTTGTTCATTATTAGTCGTCTCTGAGGCCCGAGGTTCTGCAACAGGAGATGAGGCCCACCTATAAATCAAAGGAAGTTAATAAAAGTTTTCTGTTTTTTGGTTCTTTTCATCCAAGCAGCGAGACATTTAGACCCAAATTTCATATTTGCTGCCAGGCTGTGTGGTGAGGATGATATTTAAAATGGAAATGTTTTAAATATCATAATAAGCATCCAGTAAATTAGACCAACCGGAGCGCTGTGGAGGGTTTTAAAGGAATAGTCCACGTTCTTTCAGGTTAACATCTTTACCCACAATATATAATCTCACTTGGCATCTTAATTTAGTATAATTGAAGATTAGTTGGTCTTGAAGGGTAAAACCTGGAAGGAAAGTCTGAGAGGAGACAAAGTTTTTCCTCCTTAAGACCATTTCGGTCACTAGCAGTTTATGTAAATTTACTTTTAATTGGGCGTGGTGAAGTCTTCTTCCTCTCTAAATGTTGAAACAAAGTGTCTCGCTAAATGTTATGCAGCCCAGTAAGCTTGAGCCATAATTATTATGATGGTGAAGATTTTAAATTATACAAAGAGGAAGAGCATCAACTCCTACCTCCATTCCTCTGTTGAATAATCACCTGCTTCTCTGTCCCCAAGGACTGCAAAGCACTTTACTCTACAGTCAGTCATTCACCCATCCACACACACACACACTCTGAAACACATGAACAGAGTTAGAGTTGTTTTCTGATGGGAGAAGGTGATTTCAGTCCTGTCTTCATTTGGATTAGCCCTTAGCTTTAGCCTCCACAAGTAGCTAATCTGTTAGCACTTGAAACTCAGGGCATCTGCAGGTTTTCATTTAGTTGAATTCAAGACTTTTTAAGACCTTTTTTATTGCCATATATAATGATATTTAAAATAATAAAAAATAGGTTGATTGGGTGATCCTCCTGTATTAGAATTTAGCGTAGCATTGTGACCTTTCTGATGTCTCTTTGTAGCACTCAGCTTTTGTTGCTATGGCCGCTGTTGTGTCCTGTGTGTTTGGTTTCACCCTGAGTGGTGATGACTTTGGTCTCTCGCTGTCGTTTGTCGTTCTGCTGATAGACGCAGCACAGCGGTCTAGCTAGTAAAGGTATTAGCAGCTAGCTACTTGTTACCTCAATCGTCTTGGGCCACAGAACGTAAGAGTGCGACTCAAATTTTTGTTGTTGGGGGGGGGGAGGGGGAACTACATGCAAGATTAAATTTTGTCTTCATGGTAAAATTTAAACCTTGTATTTTTTTTTTATTTTTTTCAAATTAATATAAGACATTTTAAAGATTCAATTTTAGATACACGACTTTTTAAGGCTACAGGGAAACCCTGGAATAAAAAATAATTTAAATAAAAGCATGTTGTTGCTATGGTTACCCATCAGAACTGTCACAAAGATAAGAAAAAAGGTAACAGCAAAATTCCTTCTAGCTGCACAGCATCCACAATCAGGTGGAATAACTATTCAAAGAAGCAATTAAATTTTTTTTTTGTCTTTAATAGAATAAATCAGAATGAACGTAACAGAGCTTCTCCAACAAGCTTTCTCCTTGAGGCACGCAAGTCTCAAATAACTGAACCATCAAACTTTTTCACAATTCCCAGTCAGCTCCAGTTTGTTTTGTTAACCAAGCTAAAACGTTCCAGGAAATGGCAGCGAAAACACCTTTCAGACAGCAAGCCGGCATTTCCTCAGATTCCCTTGTGTGTCTGATGAGTCTTAGTGACGGTGGCTTGGCAAAAGGTCAGAGAGGAGAGAGAGAGTCTGAACCTCAGGCAGAAAGCCAATGATTATTGTTGTCTTTAATGTGAACATTTTTAGTTTGGCTACATGATGGCAATCACTTTTAAATGGATAACAGCTTTTAAAAAACGAACATGACAATATGTTGATGAGTCTCGCTTCATTAACATTTTTAGCGTTTCTCCAGGTTTCACCAACTCACATTTATACCTTTGACCTTTGAGAGACCATTGTGAATAAAATGTAATAAAATTCAAGGCCTAAATCAAGACAAAAGGCTGGCAACAAAATGAACTCTCTCCAGCTAACTGCTAACAAAGTTACACTTTATTGATAAACAGAAATTCTAGCAAGAAGAAATCTGCATAAAATATTCGAGATTAAACAGTCCTGGGATAACAAAATTTAAGTGATTCATCTATTTAAGGCCAACTTACATTTTCTTTGAATTTAAGGCATTTTAAGACTTTCTTCTTAGATGAAAGAATTGAACATTTTAAGTCTTTAATTTTAAATAATTTAAGACTTTCTAAGGATGCGCGGACATCCTGAGTTTGCACTGATCAATATTTTTTGGCCAATTCCTCCGATTATTGTATAACTTTGACCTGTCCAGGCCATTTTCACCCAGTTCAGATTTCTGTTTAAGAGCTGCAGTTTAGGAAAATACAATAAGTCCAGTGAACTGTTTTTATTTTTTCTAGCCTGCAGGGGCGGCTGCTGTTGCTGTGTTGGTAGCAAAGGCATTTTCAGGATACATGTGAGGAAGCATTCGCTGTAAAACAGGTTAAATGTGAATAGCTTTCAGGCAAGTGTTGCAAATTATCAGTCTGAATAGAGCCAACATGGTGTTGTACTATAAGTGCTGGTTGATAGATTTGCCTCCAGTATTAAGTGTTTTTTGCCACCATTGAGCAGTAAAGCATGTGAAATGCATCTCCTTCATGACAGCAGAAGTGTTTTCTTGGCTGACTAAACAGCTTTTAGCCCATAAACTAGGAATAACGTCAAACTTCAATGTATGTCGTGAACTCAAATAACCTGCGTTGTGCTGTTTTATACTGATGACACGACAGGATAAACAACAGGACAGGACAGGGTATTTTTAATTTTCAGTTTGTTATTCTGTGGGCCAAATGTAAAGTTACAGCCAAAAATTAACAACAATTAACAAAAAAATTTGATTATTTAGCCTGTCAGAAAAAAATAGGGGTTAATTTTTCAAACTCATATTTTCACCATATTATTCATTGATTCATCAATGCCACAGTTGCAAACTTGCTAACTGGGCATTCAGTTAGCAAGCTAAATATTTAGTTTCCGAATTAATATTTATCCCAGAGCTAAATATTTAGAAGTTTGCAAACCCCAGCTTTTATTTTGACAGTCCTCTTGTATCTTGGCTAGATGTTTAGCTCTGAGCTAAATATCAGACTTCCAAACTAAATATTTAGCTCACTTATTAAACATTTAGCTTGAAGCTACATATTTAGCTTACTAACTAAACATATTGAAAATGCAGCTAAATATTTGCCTTGGTAACTAAATATTTAGTTTGCTAGATAAACTTTAAGACTGGAGGTAAATATTTAGTTTACTAACAGTTAAGCTGTTAATGTTAGACAGACAAATGAGTTAGCATAAAAGGCAACAATCTCTTTAACTTTTTATGCTAACCGTCTTTACCTTTTTGTGCTAATATTTGGCACGGGCGGCATTAGAAAAACAGCTGTCTCCTTTTGTATATTCTAGGGGATGTAGATCTTTATCTTAACTCTAAAGTAGCTTCTACACTATATCTTCCTTTTTGCTACGCATGACAGCATTTTGAAAAACACTTTAGATTAAAATAATGATATTTAAGAGATACAGCATAGCTGTCTTGAGCTCCCCGTCTCCAATTCAGACAATAATAAGTCATTAACATTAACACGGCCTATTTTTACTTATCTATTCTGTAACGGATCAATTAGCAGGTTAATTGGAGGAGAGCGAAGGGCTGATTGGGCCGATCAGCTTTCAAAATGTTCCCTGATTGAAGCATGAGCTTCTCCACGTTCTGAAAATAATTTCAAAGCCTAATTGAGGTGGAGGCGGTCCGGATTGAACGGCTCGATACGACGCCGTTTATTGTATAATGGAGGGATTCCCTTTAGGAGCAGCTCAGTCTGCAGGTGGAGTCCCCATGAGCAGGAAGTCACACAAACATCGGAACAAACATGGAAGTGAATAGACGGCGATTAAAGCTGCAGAGCGCCGGAGCGGCCTTTAAAATCAGAGCAGACGGCAGCAGTGTTGGTTTACAGAGCTGGACGGAGAAAATGAAAGGAGGGGAGGAGAGAAGAGACGCTGAATGAAAAGCTGCATGTTGTTTACTTTGTTAAAGTGGTTTTCATGTGAAGTCTGCCAGCACAACAGAAAATAAGTAAAAAATAATATTTTATGTGCGTTGGATGGTTATTTCACCTTCCAGATGATGCAAACAGCAGAAAAAGAAAGCAGTTATTTTAACACCATTTCGCACAAAAAACCCTGTTAATTCTCACAAACAGATCTGTTTGTGAGAATTAACAGTTTTTTTTTTATATATAGACTCATACTTAACTCCACCAATAAACCAAAAGGGTTTTTATATGATGTAAATAAATTTCATAAAATTACAGCCAAATAAAATGGTCAAAGAATCAAATAATAATCACATCTGGAGTGTTTTGCTAATTTACACATGTTGGTTTCACATGCTGTCTGTTTTGTTGAGGTTTCAAGAAGAGCAACGAGATCCAAATAAAAAGCTGGGAATGATAAAAATGTTATTTCAGAGCAAGGAAGTTAATAATAAGGAGAGTTATTAGTGAGGATGTGCCAAGCTGTGAGGTAAGTGTTGGTGTGTAAGCGCCAATAAAAGATCGAAGCGGTTATTTTCTTTTATCGCGCATCTATGAAGAAGGGAAATGAGTAAGAGGCTTAAACTCATCGGCTCAGACAGCAACCAAATACTTCATCACACTGAGGGGAGAGTGTGCCGAGATTTACTGGTCAAGGTTTAACCGTCCCAGTTTACTGAGGAAACATTTAAAATGTGTCACACAGATTTTTAAAGCCGAGTTTATTTTCTTCAGTAACGGGGATGGAGGTCTGAGAGTAAGAAGGAAAACAATATGGAAACGTTTTTGAAGGTGTAGCGAACTGAAGAGAGCAAGAAAATACTGACTTGCTAAAATATTCCAGACCTGCCTTTGCTTTCCTTCAGGAAGCAGCTTTAAACCTAAAGACGGCCCCGGGGCCGAAGACGGGCTCAGTTCAATACTCAGGCTGTAATATTAAAGTGAAGGGACTTTTTTCCACTTCCATGTTTTGCTCCGATGGGAATCTAAAGTTTGTAGCTCAGTGTTTGCCCTAAAGTTTATGAACATATATTTATTTAACTCAGACGCTGCTAGTTCTTGAGACGTTTACAGAGTGAAGGTATGACCCCCTCATGTTTTCTTAAACTAAACTGATGCATCTGCAAAAAGTTGACCAACAGTCAGTCTCTCTACGTCACAAATCCCAGATCTTAGTTCTTTGGAAAGATTTGTGGATTGAGCTCAAAAAGCTGGAAATATGTTACTTCCAAAAGACTATATGAAAATGTACAAGCGCCATTTTGAAATAATTTATTTATTCCCATTTTAAGAAGGAATGTTGCAGAAAACCTTTCATTGGCATTAATGCAATCAAAAACCGTCTGCCATCCCTGGTGTCCAGCAGTACTTGTGACAATTCATTTTACATTCAAATTTTACCCATCAAAAAATAATTTGAGTGTGGAAAAAGGCTGAAATTAGGAAAAGCAAAACGCTCGGGAACCTTTTGTTTCCAAGGAAACGCTCTTCTCAGCCCTGTGATTGTTTAATTTTGTCAGAAAAATCTTCTCCATTCTTTTCTTCTTCATCCTTCATAGTGACTGACTGTTGAATCTGTTCCTGCTCCAGTTCCTCATGAATCAATGAACACGAGACCAACACTAAACATTCCCCTCATATTAATAATATGTCCTTTGAATGGAGCAATTCTTTTATGCATAATTTGTCAATTATCACAAAGTTATATTACAGATGTTTTTGTTACTGTTAGAAAACAGAAGCCAATGCCAGGGAACAAAAGGCATATTTTCCATCATCACTGGAGATGAATTATGTTTCTTATATCTTTGAAAAACGTTCTGAAAACGTCAAATCTGCCTTTGTCATCAGATGATCAAATGCATATTAGGATTCTGACTTTCCAGAACAGAACCACAGTTCTTCTCCTCAGGAGTTCAAAGCTCAGTTGTTAGTTCCTTCCTGGTCTTTACAGGCTTTGCAGAGCAAATTCAAATTTCTCTGAACAAATAACATTGGAACTTCAAATTAATATTCCCCTCCTCTCGTCTTTGAGGCAAAAGAGAACAAAAAGTTCTCAGGTTTCGTTGGAGACGCCACCAGATTGTGTCCCTGCAACCGAATATTCCTTCTTCTTCTTCTTCTTTCAGGATTGGCACGGCTAATTTAGTCGGTATAAATTGGCTCTTTGAAATCTTGCAGCACCAAGATGACTTCTCCAGATCGTATTAAAACGAAAAAATAAATCACCTCAGAGTTCTTCAATTTAATAATTTCACATTAATTTCTGACCCTCTCTACTTATCTTCTACAGATAAGTGGCCCAACGTCTCCCAGAGGTGTAGCTACAAAAAAGTCATCATCACCTAAATGTGCAGAGCTGAGAAAATACTAACTATGCTTCACATGAACTATGACACATTTGTCAAACATGAGGCTCCGGGGCCAAATCCAGCCCGCCGTGGGCTCTCATGTGGCCCTCTATGCTCTCTAGATTATTTTATCAATCAGATCAAAGCAGGTTTTACCTGTTTACTGCCAAGTTACACTCATCACTCCCTTCAGATTTTCGCAGAAATTCATGCAAACTCGACAGATCCCGGCGTTTTCTTTTTTTTGCACTAATGCATAATTGTGAGTTTTTTGCAAATCTTATGCAAAACTGGTCAAAACCATTGGGGGTTTAATGTGATGATCAACCTGAAGGTGGCAGTGTGTCTTACTTCTGCTCCACTCAGCCTCACTTGTACAGTACAGTTGTACGGTACAGTTATTTGGAGAGTAACAAAGTCACATTTACCATCGATGTCTCAAAGCTTCTTTTAATTTTTCAACTGGCTCCACAAAATCAGTGATTTTTGATTACAAACAAAAAAATTACTGGCAAACTGGAGGAATCATTATTATTATTATTATTATTATTAATTATTATTATCATTGAAGTTCTCTCACTATTCTTGCTGCAAGGATTTCTTGGCGCTTGAGTTCTGTATGTGTATTTACTAAAAGAAATGTAATTAGATGTGCCAACCTCACTCAGTCTCCGTGGGAACTGATAGCGACTTCCTGGTTATTTTTAACCTGTTTGCCGTTTCCAATAATATCTGTGATATTGTGAATGAGCTGAAAGCCTCGGTGCTAACCGCGTTGCTCTGTCTTCTGTTTCTCTGACAGAATGAAACGAAGAGAAGAGGAAACAAATGGAGGGAGAAACAAGTGAGAATAGATCGGAAACTCTTCGTTATTTGCGAGAGAAGACGATGATGCTGCGATACTATTTGGGCCTTGTTGCGCAGAGACTGAATGTCCATAAACTGTTGGCATTTTTGACTTTTTCACGTCTACGTCGGCCTCCTCTTAAACTTCCTGGCATAAAAACAGAAAGCAGATCTGTTTTAAATGTTCTCTGTTTTGCTCTACCTTCATCTTGTTTTATGTCATGTCATCCTGCATGCAGAATTATTTGAAATTCCTCCTATAATCAAGTTTGGATTATTGGGTTTGAAGCACGGGTAATGTAAGAATTACGAGTCAGGATTGATTTTTTTGGATATATATTTTTTTATAATTTATTTTTAAGAAGAAAGAACATGGTGTAAATATAGATATGTGTTTGGAAGTATTTTTTGTCTTGTTGAAAATAAACTAAGGGTAAAAAGTAATAATTAAAAAAACAGCTTGGGTTTGGTTGATTTTTTTTTCCCTTTGCTGTAACAAATTTTTTTTGTTTGTTTTTTTTTTTTTTTTGCTTCTGGAAGACCTGTTAAATTTCACTTTTATTAAAAAAAAATGTTTCTTACATTTTGTTAAAACTGTCCCTGTGTCATGACAGTATAATATGTGGGAAAAAAATGGACCCTGCTTCCTCCCTGTGGTTTTACTGCCATCTGCAGAAAAACAACACTTCTATCAGAAACAACCAATCAGAGCCAGGGGGCGGGTCTTAGCCTGACGGGGTTGATTTGCTTAGAATCAGAAACTGAGAACACGGCTAATTCTCAGCTTCTTTTCTTCAGCATTTTCAAATTTTTATTTAAAATTTGTGGATGGATGGAAACATGACTAATGAGAGTTGAGGTGCAGAACTGACACTCGTGTCAAGATCTGATCTGGAACCCAAATACTAGAATCAACCTACAAATTATTTTATAGATAAAATTCATTACCAAGAAGCAAAGATGAAAGAAGATCAACCAAACACAAATTTCCTTGATTTTTGTGCTGTAATGTATGATATACAAGTAGGATGAAGGAAAACTCCTGAACTTGTCTTAACTTAACAAAGCTCTCCATCAGTCCATGAAAAATTATTTTTATTTTATTTACCTTTTATTTGAGATGCATCCGAAAATCATCCAATGATGTGAATTAATTTTAACTGGTCAAAAAAAAAAAAGAAGCCATTTTCCAATCTGTGAATGTACTGTACTAAAAAGAAACACAACACTCTTCAGTGTGGTAGTTGTTACTGTGTGAGGAACACTCGGTCATTTGAGAGTTTGCAATTTTTTCAGTCAGATCAAGGACATAAAAAACGAGGTTTAAGAGAAAATTAAGTTTGTAAACACATCGACGTTCCAATCATGTAACAGAGAAGTTAATCTCTGGTGGCCATTTTGTTCCATCTCAGCTTTAAGGGTTGTCAGATTTTTGGGGATTTCTGTTCGATTGCTCGATTGAGTAAATGTATCCTCAGTTCTAACTCCAGGATTTGTCTCTTCCTTTTAAAAGCTAAATTCAAGCCGAGTTTGACAGATTTAAAGCTGATTTGGGTGAAACAAAATCAACATTTCAATAAGTAGTAAAACTTTATTCAATAAGTTTTTTCATAACCAAAACTTGGTTATGAAAAGATGAATAGTTTGTGTTTTACTTAACATTTTACATTTCCACTGGTTACAAATAAGACTCTGTCTGCATCCACGCTGGACGGGCCAAACTTTCATCTGTTCTATTAGTTGGTGTTTACAGACTTAATAGGAAACTTTTTTGTTTTGTTTTTTTACTATTATTATGATTTTCTTTTCATGGAGGTAAAACTAAAAATTTTTTTTTTTTTTATCAAAAAGCTATTTCCATTGTACCTTTTTATTTCCTCGTCAGCAAAAAACGTCAAAAAAAGACAATCGATAAATTTCTACACAGATGTTGTCAAAGCAATAAGTGAGCATTTCTATGTTACCATGGAAATTTATTAAGCTGCTTTGTAATGGTGACATTGTTTCATTGCAAAAATGTTACACAATTTATTTTTGAGCAGCTGTGGCCTAAAAATGGAAATTTGGCATGAAATATTATCAGTCACAAAGATGATCTTTGCTTTTTGCTGACTATGTTTGTCTTCATATGTACAGATTTGAATTCCTTTGCATGTAAATGTGACTCTTCAATGTTATCAGCGTCTACAAATCCGTCTGCGCTCAGAAAAAGAAACAAAAGGTCATTTCGTGAAATCTGTCTGGTTTCTGTCTTCATCCAGTTTGATCAGCAGCATCAGTCTTCATCACACAAAGGATGAAAGGAGCTAAAAGCCGAGCTGTTCCACTTTCATTGATTTTATTCCCAGTTCAATGAAGGAAAGGCTGCAGTCGTTGCCCGGCTGATGCATATTAAACTGACGTATCCTCTGAAGGAATCTTGTTCTTGGGTTTGAAAGGTTGCACAGATGTAATAAAGTGGATTTAATAAAATCTTTTCCTCTGGATTTGCACACATTCAGCTGTAGAGTCGCTGAATGTGTCACATTATAACCACAAACTTAAATGTGTTTTTGCAAGAATAACATGATAAACCAACACAAAGCGATGTGAAAATGTAAGGTAGAAGAGAAATGATTTGTTGTAACATTTCTTTGTTTTAGCTCCAACTGTAACTCTTAAAACTACACACTGCACCTTTTATATAAAAGGTTGTTTTTTTTCTTAAGTTGCATATCACAGTTTTCAGGAGTATACACCTCTGCCAGCTTTACACAAGACCAGGCTTTTTTTGCCTATCGCTCAGAAATTTCGCAGTTGGACGAAACCATCAAATCGTTTGACCTTTTCATTGCTGCTCTCCCGTGTTTTTTGTTTTTGCCGTAATTTTCCCATGTCTTGACAGATTTGTAGTAATTCCACGCCCCTTCCATGTTCAGATTGAGCAGATCTGATGTTCAAAGATTGGCATTTTGTTTTATAACTTACCCCAAATGTAAATCTCTACTCAACCTTCTCGCGGACTTCTCTTCTCTGCTGTGTTTCTTGTTCTTCATGTTGCTGCTTGTGCTGATGTTCTTTAGCAAAACTAAACCTTCGCAGAAAAGCTTAATTTATACTAAAATGGAATTACACACTTTTTATGATTGTGCAATTTCTACATGCAAAGATTTGTCACAGTTTTCAGATTCCTGGTTGTAAAAGGGAACTTGGAAACTGTTTTCCTCCCACGTCACAGGTGCACAAAGTTGTCGGTCAGTCACAGAAAATTCCACAAAACATATTCAAGGTCATAGCTGAAAAATGAAAAAGAAAAAGAAATGTACATTTTTAAGCGGCCTGAATACTTTGGCAACTTTTACCTTCTCCACATTCAGAGGAATAAAGTCAGATTTTAATCCTCCATGCCTGAATTTCATTAACTTCCTTTCGCCTGCATTGTCACAGAGAAAATCTGCTGCTTCTGCATTGCGCAAATTTCACATTATTATTTCAGCATGCCCTGCACATTTTCTTTTCCTTTTAATTTTTTTATGAACAAGTAAATTTGAATTAAGTACACTGTTGGTCTGCAGGATTTAATTGCCGATCAGAGCTCAAGCAGCACAGAAGCGCATCCTGCCTGCGTTTGTATTGGTTCAGCTCCTATTGGAGCAACTTCAGCATCTACTTTAAATAATATATGAACGATGTGTGAATAATGAATGATTTTTGCCGCTCAGCCAGTGGAAACAGAAGCACAGCAGCTTCCGTCTGAAGGAATTTTCAGTTAATTAGGAAAAATAAACATCTTTATTTTGACTGTGTCAGCTGATATATTTTTTGTGCTTCCCCTGTGTTGCAGTTTCAATAAGACTAAACAGTGGTACACTCCTGATCAAAATCTTAAGACCAGTCAAAAAATTGCAAGAATTTGCATTTTGCACTATTGGATCTTAAGAAGGTTCTAAGTAGAGCTTCACAATGTTAAAGGAAAAAGTCTGTGCAAGAGACAAGAACGTTTGAGCGGGGAATTTTCTGAAAACTGCATTTACACACAAACATGATTTTTTCAGCTGATCAAAAGTTTAAGACCATAGTCTTTAAAATCCAAAAGCTCTGCAAAAATCTGGATTCCATGTCATTTTCTGTCAAGTCTTTTCACTGATGGCAAAAGCAAAAAAGCTCACTGACTTTGAACGTGGTAGGATTGTTGAGCTGCATAAGCAAGGCCTCTCACAACGTGCCATCGCTGCTGAGGTTGGACGCAGTAAGACAGTCATTTTGCATTTTTTAAATTATCCTGAGGGTTATGGAACAAAAAAGTCAAGTGGTAGACCCAAAAAAATTTCACCACCTCTGAGCCGCAGGATCCAATTGGCTGTCCGTCAAGACACGGGACAATTCTCTACTGGTGCTGACTGCAGCCCAATAACCATCAGACGGCATCTGCGAGAGAAGGGCTTCAGAAACAAAAAACGTCTTCAAAGGCCACGTCACAAAATTGCCCGTTTGGAATTCGCAAGGGTGCACCAAACATGGGACATTGAAAGGTGGAAGAAAGTTGTCTTCTCTGATGAGAAAAAATTTTACCTTGATGCTCCTGATGGCTTCCAACGTTACTGGCATGACAAGGAGATCCCACCTGAGATGTTTTCTACACGGCACAGTGGTGGGGGCGCCATCATGATTTGGGGTGCGTTTTCCTTCAATGGAACAATGGAGCTTCAGGTTGTGCAGGGGTGTCAAACAGCAGCTGGCTATGTGGAGATGTTGCAGCGGGCATCCCTCATGACTGAGGGCCCTCATCTGTGTGGTAATGATTGGGTTTTTTAACAGGACAATGCTGCAGTTCACAATGCCCATCTGACAAAGGAGTTCTTCCAAGAGAATAACATCACTATTTTGGACCATCCTGCATGTTCCCCGGATCTAAACCCAATTGAGAACATTTGGGGATGGATGGCAAGGAAAGTTTACAAAAGTGGACATCAGTTCCAGACAGTGGATGCCCTTCGTGAAGCCATCTTCAACACTTGGAGCAACGTTCCCACTACCCTCCTGGAAACACTGGCATCAGGCATGCCTAAACGATTGTTTGAAGTCATCAACAAGAATGGTGGAGCTGCTCATTACTGAGTCTTTTTTTTTGACACTTTGATTTCTGTTTTGGGGGGTTTTCGGGGTTTTTTGAGCTATGGTCAGCTAAAAAAAATCATGTTTGAGTGTAAATGCAGTTCTCAATTAATTCCCCAGTCAAAAGTTCTTGTCTCTTGCACTGATTTTTTCCTTTAACATTGTGAAGCTCTACTTAGAACCTTCTTAAGATCCAATAGTGCAAAATGCAAATTCTTGCAATTTTTTTGACTGGTTTTAAGATTTTGATCAGGAGTGTAGTTACTCTGCTAACTCACTGAATTTCCGTAGATTTATCAAATCCAAGAGTTTATTTTCTTGCAGGGCAATGTTGACTGTTTTAAAGTCAACTTTACATGGAGCTGAATTATCTACTTTTAATTTAGCATAAAATTGTTAGCTAAAGAACAAAATAAAATTATTCTAAAAATGCTAATGAAGTTTCCGAAAACCATAAAACCTTCTGCGAGAAGGCTGTTTAGAAAACATGACATTAAAAATAAAGTACCAAAATTCCTAATTAGTTTTTCTTTTTTTTTTTTTTAAAGTTATTTTAATTTGGTATTTTAATTGTGGGAAATAGAAATGGATCTTGGCGTCGTCACGTTTAACTCAACTTTGCTTCAACAGTCAGCTGAAAGCCGCATAGATTTTTAAATGATACTTTGTGAGCAAATTTTTGAGATAAAAAATAATTATCTTGCTAAAGCTAAATGGAGTTAGCATTAGCATTAGCAAGGTAACTACTATATATTTCCAAAATGTGTAAATCCAAATACTGCTGTAGCATTTTCACCAAAATTAGCCAGATGTTGAAATTAACACATTAGTTGCTCACCCTCTACTAGCGGCAGCCATGTTGGATTTTGAGGTCAGATGAGGTGAGCAACCTCAAAGTTTTCCATTCTGACTCCAGGCGGGTTCCTGTTGTTTTCGCTGACTTGAACACAACAGGATTCTTTCCCTTTATGCCAGTCAGGATAAAGTCGGGTTTTTAATGCTTTATGAAAGCATTAAAACAGCTTACAGCTACTTACTAGAATACTAAGCGCCATAACAGAAACTAAATGCTCCGTTTTATGAAGCAGAGCTGAACAGACGTTGGACCAGGTCAGAACAGCAGCTGGCCTGCAAGTTTTATCTGATCTGATGTGGAGAAATAAAGAAAGAGGAAATACTGATGAAACACCTAGAAAATTCAGATATTATTATTCAGATTCTACATTAGGGGAAACAATTACTGCATAAGAGAGGAAAAAATGACTTTGTAGTTATTTAAAATAGCAAACCCAGATTCAATGGTATGTTAGGGGGAAAAAAATCCTTTGATTATCACTTATTGGAGGAAATAATTGAGAATCCCAGAATAAAGCAGGACACTGAAGATGAACTGCTGTAATAAAAAGTTTTAAAGTTCAGAAGAGAGTACATTTTGTCCCACATCCTTCACCAAAAAGACTGTAGCGCTAAAAGCTTTTTGTATTTTTCAGACACACAAAACCATTTTATAATGTTACCATGAGTTACTATAAAAAATGCCAAACATGACTTGAAGGAAATTTTACTTCGCAATTCAATACCTTGAAATTGGGCCTCTGTCTCTTTAAGAAGCTCCTGCTCTTTCCGAGACTCCGCCTTCAGGAAGTCATCAACATTTCTCTGTTGACCCTTTAACACTGTTTTTACCAGCAGTAGTTTGTGTGATGAACTCAGCAGGCGTGCAGTTCCACCAGGTGTTATTAACAGCTGCTGCCACTAGTCTGGAGGAGCTGAGCTCGGTAAGCTGAAATCACAAAAATAAATTCATAAAAATTATCTCAATGATGCAAGACTATCTTTGCAGGATTTCTTCAAGGGGAATACCTCCAGGTTTTAACTGACATGCTTGAGGATTTAGCGGAACTTGAGTGGATTGTTGCACACAATTAGTCTGAGAAAAAAACTGACAACCTTATGTGCATTTCTTCCATGGTAACCAGCAGTCAGAATTACCTAAATGTCATTTTCTGCTTATTGAATATTAAATACATGTGTGTGTTTCTCTCAGATAAAGAACGATCCCAGAGTAATTACTAAGGTATGAATCATCCTTGTACGCCACAAAACCTCGACGGATTTCTGTGTCCTGCCGAGATTTCCTCTGAGAGGTCAGGTCCATTCAGAAGAACTTGAGAGAGCCGCAGGTTTCTATTAATTTTTGCAAGAAATTTAGGTAGATTAGACAAACATGCTGACTGGATGCTACTGGTTCAAACAAGAGTCCGCACTGTCTGCACTGCAACAGAGAGGAAGAGCCTGCAGCCAGTAATTAAAACGGCTCAGAGGATGATGCATAATTTTTTTTTTCTATATGTTGCAATGTAAGATGTTTTACTGCAATGATATTTGCAGATCTCTAAACAAGACGAACGTCAGAGAAGGTTTTCCATCACTTTGCATGAGCAAAACACGGGTTAGCAACGGCAGCGAGGAAATGTGAACGTTTTTCAACTGTAAGAGGAGCCATGTTGTGATGACTTCCTGAAGGCGGAGCTTCAGAAAGAGCAGCAGCTTCTTAAAGAGACAGAGGCCCAATTTCAAGGTGTTAAATTTCCGAATCAAATTTATTTTAAGTTACTTTTGATATATGATATAAAAGTTACCTTCAGTTTTTCTAAAAACTGAAGGTCAACTCAGTATCTTTATTGTGCTGTAAGATGATTCTGTGTGGCTGGAAAACACATTTTCCCTTTTAAAACCTTCATCCTCACATCTTCGTGTCTCAAGTTTCACACAGACGATTCCTCTGGCGGATTCCCCAAAGCGCTGACATTATTGAATGTGAAGTGGCATCCGGAAGTCCATTCGGCCCTAAGCGTTGGGGCCGGAGACTTTTGTCTTAAAGCTGCTATTATTTTAGCTCCAGTGTTATTGCTGGAAGGTGACTCATCTCCCACGGCAACCGGTTGGTGCAGTCGGGAGCACAAACACCAGCCCAGCCTGCAGGGACCTCTCTGCTGTTAGCATCCTGACCGCTATGCATCCATTAATGATGACGTTAATCCCTGTTGTGTTTATGACACAAATCATCCAGAGTTAAAGCCGAGTTATTTTGGACCAGTGGTGTCCTGAGTGCGGTCTGGGGGCCGTTTGCAGCTGCAATTTGAGAATATTATAAATCTGGAGTTGAGGAAAGATGGTGGAAAAAATGTTCATTTAGATGAACACGCTTGGCTGATTTTAAAGGTAATGTTTGTTTTATTTATTTTTAGACTGAACAGTTAACCTGGGGGAAAAAATTGTCCCAATACTGAGTCCAACATGGGATTTTCATTAATAATCATTAATAATGATATTAATTAAAGGAATTATTACATAATTAGTACATAATAAAAAGTATTATATACTTTTTATTGCATATTGTGACATTTTGTGGCATGAATAAGTAACTATGTTGTTATACGAATGCTCATATATGACTTAAAATAAATATTACTTTGCAATTTGATGCCTTGAAATTGAGCCTCTGTCTCTTTAAGAAACTCCTCCTCTTTCTGAAACTCCGCCTTCAGGAAATCATAACAACTTGGCTACTCTTTTAACCCTTTAACAACCTTTTTTTTTTTACCAGCATTTCAGTGAGCTCCTACAATGAGCTCAGCTGATGCTCAGTTCCAGCTGCCATTTGCTAATTGCTGCTGGCTAGTCTGAAGGAGCTGCATGGGTGAGACAGAAACTGTGCAGCTTGGGAATTGCAGCTCCAAGGAGGATCTTCGTCCTCGAAGGTGGAACTAAGTCCATCCAGGCGCTTTGCACAGCTGAATGGTTGCCATGGAGATTAAAGGATTTATCAGAGACACGAGATAATCAAAGCAACAGTCCAGGTGTGTTTTTGATGAGTAATGTTATATATAACCTGACATAAAATTCAAAAGTCAATTTTACAAACAAGCACTAAAGGCTGCCATTGTTTGTGGGAAGTGACATTTCTTAAAGCTAACATGGAAAACAACCCGGCTGTCTGTCAGCTCAGTTCTGCTGTTGGTTCAACTTTCTGAAAGGTGTTTCATTTATAACAGAGAGAAATAATCCTGCCACATAAAGGCAGCTGTGCTGGAGTGATAAAGGGCTGATAAAAGCAACACAATCCCCACATAATAACAAATGAATCTCTTGGTATCTGTGTGGCCTGATGATGAAGTACACCAGCCGACGACAGGACCCTGCAGGACTCCCCATCAATCTGTCAGCTGTTTGCAGCTTCAGAAAACCTCAGTGACCCTTCAGGAAATCTTCAGACAGCAGATCCGTTTTGCTGCAGCTGTTTGTATCATCTGAGCCAACCCAGCGGGCAGAACGGATGGTACTGGAGTGATTAAAAAGCAGTGGAAACCACTGTGGTTGAGCTTTCTGGGGAGGGAGCTCTGCAGACAGAGACAAAAGAAAGTGTCTTTAGTTGTGTTTTACTGTGACATACCAAAGTAGAGCTCTGGATAATTGAGCAGTGGTTGGAAAAGAAAACATGTGGTTTTTAAAAATGATTCTTCCTGTTCCAGCTTATTGGTTTTGCCAGTCTGCTCACTTCCTATTGGCTCGACACTTGAAATTCAAATTCAAATTTAAAAAGGGAAGACGACACAAACGTGCGCCAAACTTTGTCTGGAAAAATAATCACAATTTTGTGATTGCGGCGCTTCCATTAAATAAGAAACGCAATTAAAATCACAGGAATAAGTCTGTTTACGCGATAAGTCATTGAAAACACGCCGCACCATCATCCTCGTTCCACTTCCTGTCGTCTTTGTTGTTTTCACCAGCGGTAACATCCGCTGAGATGTTTGGAGAGAAACGCTCATTCAAAATGTTTCATCAAAAACAAAAAGACTGAGGTTTTCTGGGTTTTTTCCCCTAAAACTTCTGTGTTTCCATTAAGCAAATCAATTTTTTTATTTTTTCTAATTTGGGTAATTTTAAGCTCAATGAAAAGCTTCTAATTTAATCCTCTCATCTCAATGACCCGACTCGATTCTCTCAGTAGTAATCCAGATTGAGATTAAGATATTTGGCAAAGAATGTTGACCAAATATCAATATCTACCAACGCTAAGCTAATGCAGAAATACCAACATTTCTGCATATTAATGAATGCCACACTTTCAGATTTCAATCTGTAAAATCTGTTGAAAATTATCATTATTTTCTTTCCAATTTCTAATCCTGTTACTTCCTTTTGCTCCAGCACATGAAACTTGGTTCTGACATGGTGAACTGAGCCACATGAGAACCTTTGCTACATATCTGATCGTGTCTGGAACAATTTAGAACATAATATCTAAAATAATGCAGCTGCTGAACTCGATGCTTCACTTCAGATCATTTCACCTGCTGTGTTTTTCTAAATTCCCAGGAGAATTTTTCAGTTTTCTTACAGCAGCTGGAAATCTAATAACACTCTGCCTGAAGAAAAAGAAAAGGAACTCTGAATTATAATTTTGCACACACACATCTGAAGAAGTCCAGGGATGTTACTAAATTCACTTTGATTTTTTTTCCAAACACAAACACATTATTTTTTTTTTTCAAACCTCTTTCCACTTCCTGGCTCCTGGCAGCTGAACTTCTCCAGCAGCTCGGATCGCACCGCGCCGACGGCCCGCGTCCTCCATGCAGCCCAGAGCTAAACGGCTCCTGCTGGCTCTAGAGACGCTGCAGAGCGCGATCCAAAACCAACGGCACCAAACCCAGTGGCTTCCTGTAGGGACATCTGGAGCGCTGCCACTTTCAGTTCTTTTTCTCCCTGGAAGCTGCGGGATGATCGTCGTTTGGCTGCATCAGCACGGCTGCAGCTTTGGAGCTGAAGACGTTTTACCAAAACAGTCAGGTGTGAGGAAACGTTTAGGAAAGTAGTAAAAACACATGATGACAAATTGCTTTAAATCTTTGCCGTCCTGAATGCGGATAAGAAAGTCACACGTAAAAATCCCTGAAAATGCAACGTCATGGAGCATTTTCAATTCAAACTTTTTACACAGCTGCAGTATGTAAATTTTATAACATGAAAAAAAGAAAAAGTCTAGCTCCAGCCTGTTAGAGAAAAAGAATAAGAGTAAATTTTCATCAAAACAAAACAAAACAAACAAACAAACAAAAAAAAAACTGAAATTTTCTAGAAAAGCCTTTGGACATTTCTAAGTTTGAGAAATTAAAAGTATCTTTCTAGAAATAAAATGACTTTTTCCCCTAAAAACCTACTTTTTAAAAAAAATTGGGTATAAGCTTTGGCTTTAGAATATTCCTTTTTTGGTAAATTATGTTTGTTTATTGTTTTTTTGTTGTTGTTTGTTTTCTGAGTTTAATGTTGACAATTCACCAAAATAAAGTGAACTGAACTGAAAAAAATTCCCATTACATAAAATACTGCAGTGATTAACTGACAGCTTCACATGATTTGTCTGCTTGATACAGTGTTAACTCTGAGAGTTCAGTTTGTTCTGATTGGCCAGAAAACAAAACATTTCACGATCCTTCTCAGTTCAAACTAAATGAATTATATTAAATCTGGATGTATGGTTGATGCAGTAACTCCTCCTAAGTCCTTTCCGGTCGGTTTCTTCCAGAAGCAGGACAGGATCCAGCCTCCATGAGAACCAAACGTAAACCTCAGAGTTCAGAGAGTCCCAAAACATCGAGTGGATTTTCTGTCCCGAAAAGCTGCTGGATTCTCCCAGAAGAGGAAACGGCATTTCCTGTGTTGAACTGGTCAAAGTGTCTGTTTTACACGCTAAAAGCAGATCAAAGGCGGGTAAAGTTCTGTTGCATGTGAATTAGAAACATTTGTTAGCATGTGCTGCACTAAAACAAATAAAACACTGTAGTAGAAGACTTTAGGAATATCCATCTGCTACTGACTGATGTATTTTTTCAAATAACTTTGTATTTGGGGAAAATTACAATTGATCATCTAAAAAAAAAAAAAAAAGAAAGAAAATAAATTTTTTCAGAAAAAAATTTTTCCTGGCTTTTTTTTGCCTTAAGAAAGAAAGAAAAAAAAACTGGAAAAAAATCCTGACAAAGAATCATAATTCATGCTTGAAAGGGATAATATAGACCAGCTTCACATACATCAGACAGAGTTTAGCATTCCTTTAATGATTTGATTTAACTTCATTAAGCCTTAAAGCTGCAGCAGGAAACTTTTATAAAAATATCTATACGTTTGTACATATTTGTTAAAATTATCATGACATAGTCTTCCTAAAACAATGGCCTAATTAAAGTTAAAAGGTGACGTAGGCAATTAGCTTCAGGCAGGTTCTGTTGTGGTGAAGCAGCTGTAGCGTAGCAGAGAGTTCTGTTTTATATTACATGCTGACAAGACCGAGTGAAAGTTTTCATAAAAATGCAAAAACAATATTTTTATATAAATAAAAGTTGCCTACTGCAGCTACACCTGGAATGCTGTTGTCAGACAGATTTCAGATAAAAGAAAACTTGACATATTTGACATCTACAACAGATGGGACTGGTATTAGAGTTCAAACATACTTGAAAACAACAGACCAGTCCAATCTTGTCTTGAGCATTTAGAAAGTCTAAATGTAGTTTATCAGTAATCCATTCAGTTTCAGTGAGATAATCCTCCGGTGGTGAAGTTCTCCTTTGAAACCTGCTCTCTGGTTGCCATGGAAGCGTGTCCCTCACTTATTTGGAGGAGATTGCTTTATGTAATCTCCACTGTGTCAGATAACAAAGATCAAATCCCACAAAACTGAGGATCAGTTTCAGAAAAAATTGCTATTTTTTTTTTACGTAAAATGAGTTTTTTTCTTTTGTCCGATAATGGAACATCAGCGCAAATTTGGAATTAGGAATCCCTTCCTGTCTCTGAGGAGGCATGCGAAAGAGTGATTTCCATTTTTGCTCTTTTCTTATTTATGGTTTGTAGAAAATAACCTTCTGCATCTCGGTGTTGCTGCGCGCCGCGGTCTAATTAAACAGCTCGGTATTTAAAGTGTTGCCATTTCTCTTGAGGAAAAGGTGAAGTTTAACAAAAACTCAGGAGACAGAAACTCCACTGAAACCAGTAAGTGAAAAGAAAGTCCATTCTCCGTTACAGGATGGTTCATTTTGACTGGTGTGACATAAGTAATGTGATAATGTCAGTAAAAAAACAAAAGATAACTGGATGGAAGTCATAGATACATAATCCTGTCACGATACATTCTGCTGGACAATAAATTGTCCCAGATGTTATTGCGATAAACGATAATATTGTTGTTTTGAGATCATTTTTAAATGATATAATGTTAATGGCAAAATAATCACACATCCTCAAGGATGAATAAACCTTAAATCCAAATGAACTTTTATCACTGAAACTGGAAGAGGTTTTAAATATCCAAAATAAATTAACTAAACAACACAAAAAGCAAATAAAATGAATTATTAAGTCACTGTAAACAAAATTGTCCTTTATAAAAAATTAAAAAAAAGTGCTGATGCAGACCAAAGACTGAAGACTTCTGTCATCCAGTTTCTGGTAGAAAAACGAAAGAAAAGTGAAAAGCAATAAATCCTGCAAATGGAAATTATTGAGTTTGTTTTAATCTGTCATGCGATCAATTGATTTATTGATTATTGTGATAGGCTCAGATATAATTGCAATGTGTGGAGGGTATAAATGGGAAACTGCTGCTCTGACGAGCACAGAGGACTAACGCTGTTCATGAGATCTTTAACTCTGATCTAAGAAAGGCACCAAAGCAGCTGGAAAAACCCGTAATGACTGAGCGGATCTGTTGTTCCTGTAAAACCGAGGTTGTGATTCATCTAAAATGATGGCAATTTGTTGACGCCAAAACCAAAACCCCACAAGTCGCATCATGGAATAAATCAGTGCTAAACGTATCCGTCGTTCAGCCTGCTGCACTTCTCCTCTTGAGAAGTATTGAGCTCGACATTTCAGCTAAATCTACAATTTAGAGCTTGACAAAAGGGAACAGGAAATTGACGAATTCGCTATTAAAATTGACAAGGCGATTACGGAGCCGTGACAGCTGGTCAGCGCCAGGGACATTTTGGGTCCCATCCTGAAACGATGCATGAAGAACATAAAGACAGCAGCAGCTCTTTTTGTGGTCTTTGCTGTAATTTATTCAGAACCAGCAGATCTTCACATCCTGCAGGATGGTTTTTCTGACACAAACGTTGCTACTTATCAAGAAAGAATGTGTGTGGGTGTGTGTGTGTGTGTGTGTGTGTGTGTGTGTGTGTGTGTGTGTGTGTGTGTGTGTTAATGATTCTGATCGTGTGTTTACTGGAGCAAATTTAAGCCTGGTTTGGTAAAAGGTGAAGAAAGCAAGAAGAAAAAAACAGGAAACAAAGTCAGTCAAAAATTGGAAGAAAATCAGAACAACTCCAAAATAACAGGCGTAAATTTAACGCTCCAGACGCCTGCTGACGATGCAGACCTTAAGGGAATAGTTTTTATTTACGTCACTTTTATGAAATTGATGTTGGTGAAATAAAAAATTACAGCTGTTCTCTAAAAAAAATCCTCTGGCTTTGAGAATAAAGTCATAATATTACAACTATTATTTTTGCTATGACTTTACTTTTCATACCATTGAACTATTTCAAGTTTATTATCGTAACTTTATTCTCATAATATGGCTATCCGCATAATATTCCAACTTCATTCTCATATGACTTCAGTGTCATAACTTTATTTCTGTTGTCTCAGCACGGCCATTCTGTGCATTTCAGGTGAAACTAAGTTGTATTTGAAAGAACATAAATCTCTTTGTCATTTATGAACTGACAGAATGAAGCTTATCTTATTCATGTTTGCCTTTTTGTTTTGCCACCTGTTGTGTTGCTGCTTGTGTACAGTAACACAACAGGATTTATTATCCTGAAATAATGTTTTTCTGCTCATCTCAAGAAGTAAAGAAAACACACCAGAGAGAAGCTTCACAGCTGTCAGGTCCTTAAACATCCTTTGGTCCCATTCAGAGACCTTTGAGCATCTAAACGTGGAGGTTTAAAGCGATTTCGGTGATTTCGCAGGACAGAAGCTCCGTATCAACATCTAATCAAATAACCGTAGCGGCTGACATCACACCCTGTGCTGGCTGTCAGAACGTCTGACCCAGAAGCGAAGTCAGCCGGAGCTGTACTGATACCATCTGACCAGACATTCACTTTGAAGCCAGGAGACTTGGATCTGCTGAATCCGACTCTGAGGGGGGGGGGAGGCCACAACACGTTTTTCTGCTTCAAATGTGGCGAAAAGCCTTTTTTTTTTTCAGGCATGAATTGAAAGAGGATAAGAAGTAAACCAGCAGAAACATTTTGGTTTAAATCAGTTTTGTGTAAAATGTTATGAAGAAAGTTAAATCCACAGACTGTAAGTCCACAGTTTCTGCACCGTAAAAACAGAAACGTCTTTAATTTACGTTAAAATACCGACTGTGGTCGCCAGAACTTTGCCGTATACGTAAAAATCACAGCTTCTGCTATTTTAGCATAAATTAGACGGTTTATTTCTTTTACAGTGTGAATTAGCGCAATACAGTAATGTCCAATAAATTAGAATTAGAATGCATGTTCCCTTAATTTACACTAGCACATTAATTTATACATTTGAGTCCTAAAAGTACCCTTTGAAAATAACCTTTAAGCAAGTATTAAAGAGTTTTTATTAAGCCCACATTTCTGTTTTTAGAACTAGTTTATTTAATCGGTCTGGTGTTATAGGTTTTTGTCTTACCAAAGTACTGGTGCTGGTCAGAGGGGGAGTTTGATAAAGAGCTGACTTTTTCTTTTATGTCATTTCTGTACAATAAAACCATCTACAGATCTAATTTTAAAAAATCTCTCCCACACCTTTATGTAGGAGAGAGTTAGCACTTCTACCACTTAAAGCGCTAACAGTGAAGCTAAACTCAATTTGTGGTTTGAAAAACGGTGCTGTGTGTCAGGTGGAAATGCCAAGGAAAGTGTTTCTGTCAGATGACACATGAGCGGTTTGAGTCTTTTAAAGGGAAGATGAAAAGCCACCCGCCTTGGCCAAGCCGGAGTTCCAGCTCATTTACTCAAACGCCCGGCTCCCTGTCATCATTCTCACCGTCCTCTGCTGGCCGCGACAGAAATGAACGACACGTTTGGCTGTACGCCCAGCTGAGAGCGAAGACGGTCCGTCTGAAACACAGCAATCCGTTTAAACCCGTCTAAACGTTTTCAGGCTCAACGTATTCTCGGAGAAATAAAGTGAAATCCATCCGAACCGCTTTGGACAGACGAGACGGAGTAATCGTTGGGACAACACACCAGCATTCAGTGCATGCACTGACTTTCCGTAGGCCAGTTGTCAAAGACGTTTGATCCTGCAGGCCATAAATACCAAATTTAAGCCTGAGTTGGACACATATGTTGTAGTTGGACAAAAGTTGTGGTTCTGGTGTCTCCATGTCGGTCACTTGTCCCACATTGAGCTCATTGGAAACACCGACTGTCATTCAGGGCCTGGTAGTCAAATAGCATGGCGGCGTTCAGCCCTCTGAGAAATACTCTGATGTTTCGGTGACCTGCCTTCCTGCTCTGTATTCCTTGGACCTGTCTACTCACATTATTACCTTGGAGTGGCCCCCAGGGCTGAGTACTTGGACCCACCTCTTTTTTATAATTTAAGTTTCAGTCTCAAACGCACAACCCGCTTCCCCTTCGGAATATTACCAACACTTGAATAAAGTGCCTTGGTGTAGAGGTGAATGAGGGCAGAACCAGCTTTCATTAAGACCCTCTGTTCAGTTTGTTGCTGCTTGTTGACAACTAAAAATATTTGCCTTTTAATATTCAAGTTGAAGCCCCTTGGTCCTCTGTGTGTTGTGTTTTCACCAGAGGCATTGAGGTTTGTGAAACATTGAACTGTACTCAGTATATTTGGCACTGCTGTCACTCTTACAGCTACAGTCGTGCTAGAGATGTGTGTGTGTGTGTGTGTGTGTGTGTGTGCGTGTGTGTGTGCGTGTGCGTGTGCGTGTGCGTGTGTGTGTGTGTGTGTGTGCGTGTGCGTGCGTGTGTGTGTGTGTGTGTGCGTGTGTGTGCGTGTGTGCGCGTGCTTGTTTCTTTTTCCCATTTCTCTCTTCACAGGGTTTTCGGGATGCCTCTACGCCTCTGTCGTTTTTTTTTTCTTTGTGTTTTGTCGTTGCACTTCAGTCATACTATATAGAGAAGCTGGTTGTCTGAGGATGCCAGGGCAGATTTGATCTGCAGAAAGGAGACCTCAAACTCTGATTGTTGGCCCAGCTCCTCATGTGAGCCACGAATTAATGAAGTCTGCCATTAATGACACATGAAACGTCTGTCAGGCTGATCGGTCCAAGCAGGTTACACTGCCATCAATGTGGTTAATCAGTTCTGTTTGAAATATTTATTATTCTTGATTTTACTTTCCATAAAGTTCAGATTAGTGAGTGACTAATTATATAACAAACTTTAAACCTGAAGGTTGATTGTATGTTTTAGTCACAAATTGTTCTTTTTGAAATCATTAAATACTGAAACCTTACGAAGATAATCAGTCTGGACCAAACTTATTGGCAGTGACATAAATGTTTTGGCTTTGTCAGTAGGGGCCAACACTAAGGGCGCCAGGAGCTGAGGGGCACCATAAAAAGGGGCAAGAAAAAACTTTCACTATTAATTTCTTTTTTAATGGCTACATATAATTTCCCAATATGAAAAATAGAGCACTAATTTAGCTGCACGATTATGCAGTGCGATGATAATTGGAGTTTTGAAACACAAGTAACTTCCGAAAGCCTCGTATCAAAATGACCTAAACAGTCTAGTGCCCAAAGAAGAGAAAAACGTGACAGAAACAGAGGTACAGTAAAAGTAATGTGATGAAAATAATTTTACAAAAATCAAAGTGTTGAGTGTTTGTACATGTAAATTGTTGGAATGACAGGGCGACACAGTGCCCATCATACAAAATCTGGCCAACAGCTCCAAGTGACTCATCACAGCTGATGTATGAAAGCACTATCAAAGTTTCAGGAGAGACTCTTAACTCCTATAACTAGACCGTTTAGAGGAGGCGGTGGTTATGGAAGAAGCTCTCTTGTTTTTTTTCTCCAACAGCCTGGCTAAACTTTGAAAAGACATCAGTCAAAATGAGCATGTGGGTGAAGCATATGGCCACGATCCAATCCGTCTAAACCCGGCAGATGCTAAGCTTGTGGGTGGAGGAGGTTTGGCCAAGGTGCGATGCTAACACTGCTGCCACCAGTCCCTTGATGAGAGCCCGGCTGCACATCTGTCTGATCCGTAACGACCACGACGTAGATGCAGCTGCTTCGGGCGTCAAAATTAACATTCATTCTGCCAGATCCGCAACAAGTTCGGCAATCACAATCTGCTGAGCTAAGCAGCCCGGAGCCGTTCAGCAACTCCTAACCTGATCATTTACGACTCGCAGCAGAGAGTGATCTTAGAGGCAGCATTCAGCTTCTATGAGCCTCAAATCTGGAACTAACTTCCAGAAAACTACAGAGCAGCCGAAACACTGAGCTCATTTAAATCTAGACTAAACAGCCCACATGTTTAGAGTTGCCTTTGAGCCATAATAAATGGAGCACTGACCAACAAGGTTGACGATGACACTTGACAAAATGTACCATCTGTTACTGGTTTTCACAACTGTTGACTAGTTTATTATGGTTTTGTTTTCATGATGTAAAGCACTTTGAAATGTGCTATACGAACAAACTTGATTGGTTGATTGATCTTTATTTGATGATCTGAAACATTTTAAAGTAGCAGAAAAAGGAAAGATAGAAAAAATTAGCTTTTTTTTCAGTTTGAGGTTTAAATTACTGTGAGCATCATTAGTCTTGACCCAGACTGCAGATTATGAAAAAAATAAAGGTGTACTTTATTTTTTACAAATGTTAAATATTTTATGATTCAGAAAATATTTCACTCTTTACTTATTTCATCAGTGACATCCAAATGTAGATGATTACAAAAGACGTCATCGAATAAGCAGCTGTTCTATCACTGTGGGTTTTAGCTTCATAAAGCTCAGATCATAAAGCTCTTGAATTAAACTGTTCACTGTTTTAAGGACAATAGCTCTGGATGATATAAACACAGTTTCTTCAGTAAATGTCATTTTTCAAGCAGTTTTTCATATTTTGTGAGGGTCCTCTGTGAAGAATCCTCCACAAGACTCCAAAACGGTCAGCAGATCACGAAGTGCTGGATGATTATTTACAAATAAATTAATAAATCCTTAAATAAAATGTCACCTGCCTTCGTATTTCATATCCCATATCAGTAAAAACTTGTACGCTGACACAACCTCCCGCCGCCAAATCTGATGCCAAATTCAGAGAATATATGCACTCCTTACAGCTCCATTGATTGTTTTCCGAACCTAATTTTCCGAACCATTCTCTCTGTCAAGAGTTGCGGTTGGAGGTGGTGAGGAGAGACGCAGCGAACCCAGGTTATGGTGATGATGATGTATTTAATGGTGAAAAATAGCACACAGTCCAAGGCAGGCAGCACGGCAGGAACAATTAGCACGCAGCTAAGCACCGGTAGCAACTGACTAATGGACTAGACGAGACAAACACTAACCAGGACTTTACAGTTCTACTGGCGAATCACACGGAAACATACACAAGCCAGGACTTAAACAGTTCTACTGGCGAGTGCTTCTACGACGAACAGACTACGACAATAGACAAACTTAGACAATACACACTACGAGGATCCGACAACGAACACTGACAACAGGTGGGACTAAATACACTGGGAGGGTAATCACAGGAACGACACACAGCTGGGATCAATCAAGACAGAGACTCAGGGGAAAACAGGACTAGACAGACAAAAACTCGAACTCAAAACACAGAACCTAACAGTACCCCTCCCTCAAGGGGCGGCTACCAGACGCCCCAAAAAAGGCACAACAGAAAACAACCCATCAGGGTGGGCGGAGGGGCGACGGACGGAGGGCAAGAGTCCATAAACAGTCCCAGGGGAACAGTCTGGCGGGCGTCGCCGGCGAAGGAGGCGGATCCCCTTGGGCAGGTCCGGCGGTCTCCTCCGCCTGCGCAGGAAGCGAGGAGGCGGGTCCGGCGGTCTCCTCCGCCGGCGCAGGAAGCGAGGAGGCGGGTCCGGCGGTCTCCTCCGCCGGCGCAGGAAGCGAGGAGGCGGGTCCGGCGGTCTCCTCCGCCGGCGCAGGAAGCGAGGAGGCGGGTCCGGCGGTCTCCTCCGCCGGCGCAGGAAACGGAGACGTAGAGGCGGGTCCGGCGGGCGGCATCTCCGGCGCAGGAAACGGAGTCCCGGAGGCGGGTCCGGCGGGCGGCGTCTCCGGCGCAGGAAACGGAGTCCCGGAGGCGGGTCCGGCGGGCGGCGTCTCCGGCGCAGAAAGCCGAGACGTGGAGACGGGTCCGCCGGGCCGGCAGGATGGCCGGCTGGGGTCTCGGGGGGAGCCGACTCAGGAAACTCGGGGGGAGCCGACTCAGGAAACTCGGGGGGAGCAGACTCAGGAAACTCGGGGGGAGCAGACTCAGGAAACTCGGGGGGAGCAGACTCAGGAAACTCGGGGGGAGCAGACTCAGGAAACTCGGAGGGAGCAGACTCAGGAAACTCGGAGGGAGCAGACTCAGGAAACTCGGAGGGAGCAGACTCAGGAAACTCGGGGGGAGCAGACTCAGGAAACTCGGGGGGAGCAGACTCAGGAAACTCGGGGGGAGCAGACTCAGGAAACTAGGGGGGAGCAGACTCAGGAAACTCGGGGGGAGCAGACTCAGGAAACTCGGGGGGAGCAGGCTCAGGCTCGGGGGGCTGCACTCCGGCAGCGGACTCGGGGAGCTCAGGCTTGGGGGGCTGCACTCCGGCAGCGGACTCGGGGAGCTCAGGCTCGGGGGGCTGCACTCCGGCAGCGGACTCGGGGAGCTCAGGCTCGGGGGGCTGCACTCCGGCAGCGGACTCGGGGAGCTCAGGCTCGGGGGGCTGCACTCCGGCAGCGGACTCGGGGAGCTCAGGCTCGGGGGGCTGCACTCCGGCAGCGGACTCGGGGAGCTCAGGCTCGGGGGCTGCACTCCGGCAGCGGACTCGGGGGCGGGCCACGCCACTAACCGTGCCGCCTGACGTCCCGGGGACAACCTGGCTCCTTGAAACCCCATCACCATGGGGACTGTTGTAGCTGGAGACGGGCAGACTGGAACCAGAGGGACTGGAGCTGACACGGGTAGAACCGGAGCAGAGGTGGTGGAGCGAGAATCCAGCTTGGGAGGTTGGGAAATTGCAGACAGCACTACCTTAGCCGTCTGAAACTCCTGCTCTATATCCGGGAGTAACTCCCCCAGCCACACCTGAGGGAGAAACGGAGCCCATTTCTCCAGGAGGATTGTGATCCGGGTGGCTGCGTTAAGCCGACCGGCCGCCGAGTAGGGCTTGGCTAACTCAGCCTGGTACTTCCTGATTTCCCCGATCAGGAAGCGACGCTCTGCTGGGTCCATGTTGTTAATCGCGTTCCTCACCGGTACTGGTCGGATCCTACTGTCAAGAGTTGCGGTTGGAGGTGGTGAGGAGAGACGCAGCGAACCCAGGTTATGGTGATGATGATGTATTTAATGGTGAAAAATAGCACACAGTCCAAGGCAGGCAGCACGGCAGGAACAATTAGCACGCAGCTAAGCACCGGTAGCAACTGACTAATGGACTAGACGAGACAAACACTAACCAGGACTTTACAGTTCTACTGGCGAATCACACGGAAACATACACAAGCCAGGACTTAAACAGTTCTACTGGCGAGTGCTTCTACGACGAACAGACTACGACAATAGACAAACTTAGACAATACACACTACGAGGATCCGACAACGAACACTGACAACAGGTGGGACTAAATACACTGGGAGGGTAATCACAGGAACGACACACAGCTGGGATCAATCAAGACAGAGACTCAGGGGAAAACAGGACTAGACAGACAAAAACTCGAACTCAAAACACAGAACCTAACACTCTCAGGATTTCCAATAAACTGAAAGGGTTTCAAAACAGAACAAGAATTTCCTGAAAGCTTTGTTAATTCTGTGACTCAATACAAAGTGTGGGATTATTGACGTCTACTGAAGATGAAGGTCAGACAACCGACAGCCTCCACCGCGTTAAAGAAAAAAAAAATCTTTTCATGAAGCCCTGGAGGCCTCCATTTTGATTTTTTTTTTCTTTTTTCTTTTCCTGTTTGAAGACGATCATTTGAGACAAACAAAATGAGCTTCAAAGTCACTATTAGATGTTAGCAGAGGAAATCCCAGAAGAAGTTCAAATCTTGAACTTTTTTAAAAGGGGGCGATTAATTGAAAATCTGCAGCCATATATCGTTATTGAAGCGAACTGTAATCATAACGTTGATTTTAGGCCGTGCCGCTTTTGGCTTAATGAAACTTAAGCCAATTTATTATTGGTAATATTTTAGACTTCTACCAAACATTCTTCATTTCTCCCATTTCTCTGGTGATGTCCTCCCTCCCCACCAGGACAAACTAAACTCAGATATCTCAGCCTGTATTGTAACGTCTCCTGCTGGGCGCTCATTAGCACCCTTGAGTTTGGAGCTTTAGAAATGCTTCTGGAAAACCAGCAGCAGCAGTAAGTGGCCCGGCTGAGTTCCCCATCAGAGACGTGGCAGCAGTCCAAAACAGCAACGGATAGCTTAAGCGGGAACATTAAAAGGCCGATTGAAATGTGCTGATGAGCCAAAACGCCGTGACCTCTGCCTAATACGCTGCTGGTCCTCTGATTGCCCCACACACAGCTGTGATGAGAGCTGGTAATGACTACAGCGCTAGCTTATTGTTCTGTTAGTACTAACGTCCTGCTGTTTCACAAGACTTTTTATTTTATCGCTGGACCAAACTAAATGTCCAGCCATTAGCAGTTTGGCACTGGTCATTATTTCGTCCAGTATACAAGACACAGAGAACAGAGTCGACTTCTCATTTGTAAGCTGATAGTAACTGCGGGCGTGGAGGGGAGTCCCATGATCTCTTTGGAAATTTATGTCATAAAGAGAATGATCAGTTATGATATTCATAATTTTATAAGTTATCTCTAGATGCTCCAAAGCAGTCCCAGAACTAAACCAGCCTCCTTTATGAGCTTCTTTAAAGCAGTATTATGTATTTTCTAAGCACATAATGTTATTTTATACCACAATCAAATAAAACTTACACCTTCAGTTATTATAAAATCTGAAATTTGACTTAGAATTGGGCCTCTGTCTCTTTAAAAAGTGCTACTCTTTCTGAAACTCCATCACAAGATGGCTCCTCTATTAACCCTTTAACAACATTGTTACCAGAGTTGCACTGAGAAGTAGCTCCTATAATGAGCTCAGCTGATGCGTAGTTCCACCAGGTGTTTGCTAACTGCTGCTGGCTAGTCTGAAGGAGCTGAGCTGGGAAATTTCATCTGTGATGATTACCATTTACCCACCATTTCCTCACGCTTCTCTTTCCTTTCTATTGTTACGAAAACTCCATCAATATTTGTGAGTCTACAAAAACAAGTCAGAAATACGTGACTCAATTCCTATCACCTCTATGCCCTCATAATACACAAGTTATTAGAAATCTCTTTTGTAATAACTTCTACAATATTTCTACCGATCCTTACTCCAAATAAAGAGCTGACTTAAATTTGTGGACAGCAAAGTTAGGAATTGAAACTCTAATAACATACAATCATTTTTCAAAGTTTCAGCAACCACATGTTCATATGTTTCTTCTTGTCGTATCCATCAAACAAGGACCAAAAAAAGCCAATACGGTTGTATAAGATCAAAATCTCTTTGGTACAGTTGTAGCTTCTGAAAAGTAAAAGCCACAAAAAGTGCAGAGAGTTTAATGTAAACGCACTATAGTACAAGGTTGGACACGGTGTGTTCCATTTCAAAGCCAGAATAAGCAGCCAGATGCTTTTAGTGCCCAGACAAAAGGAGGCAGGTCAAGTGGAGTGAGTGTTCTGCACTTCACTAAGTCACTATTATTAAAATGCACATGTGCCTCTGGTGGCTCTCAAACACTCAAACGGTGCTGTTGTTCACAACCAGAGGGTCTTTCTTGGCGGAACAGTTGGACGAGGGCGATCAGATTCATGTTTCTGGAGCTCCTTGGAATGGTCCTCCAAACGGAGGGAAAAACAGAAAAAAAGCAGCTTTCCCAAAACACATCACGACACCATATGATGACTCAGAGGGTTGATTTCCACTCTCCTTTCAGAAATCACACAGAGATGAGTAGATCAGACCAGTAGACTCGGTTTGATCGAGGACCAAAATTACAACATTTCTTACATTTTCAACTGTTCAATTGCACTTTCACACCTTCTCAAACAAACCAGACTTTTTAAAGCAAAGGTCCTAGGAACCCTGTTAGAGTTCCTAGGACTATTAGCAAACTATTCATCCATCCACCATCCTTAGTATGTCCAATAAGCAGTCAGAAGGAAACCCAGAAATCTATCTCCCAGCCTACAACATCCTTGGTACCCAAAAGGTATCCTGACCTAATGCCAAAATCCCATCAGTTGAGTCCCTTGAATGCTTGACGCAATGACTCTGACCGTCCCATTGCCTGATGATGCTCCTCACCCTATGTCCAAGGCTGAGCATGAGCACCCTAAGTTTTTGTGATAGGAAGTAATCTCTTAGGGAATAAAACTAGACATGAGTCTCTCTCCTCAATAGCACTTTGTTTTGTAAGAAATACCCAACTTCACCAAGTTGGTATTCCTGTCACAACGTGCTAATTGGTAATAAACCCTCTTGCGTACATTCCCGTCTGTCAGGAAATGCTACACAGTGCTCATGTAACATCTCCCCCTGCTCAGCAGGTGAAAATCAACTCTATTAATGTGATGGAAATCTCTCCGCATCTCCTGATCTGAGTCTTTACTGTAGCATGATTGAACGCTGTGCATGAATTATCTGAAAACAGCAGGGATGCGGCACTCCCCTCTTTCCCCACTTGATCTTTACAAAGTAGCAAGATATTGCCTACACTTCTGTATGAAATTATATTTAAAAGGAAAACCATAGATGAAAAGAATGGCCGACAGAAAAAACGGAGCTAAAGGTGAAAGTCTTTGAACTTTGTGGTATACATCACTGCTTCTGATTAAACATGTATGGCTTAGTAAGAAATTCAATACAGAAAAAAAAACCCCTCTAAGTCAGTCATAATTCCCAAAGTGTTACTATAGGATTTCATAAGGGTTATGGCTTCTTAAAGCCTAAGCCTGGTGCTGCAAGACTGTCTATAATCTCTTCAGACAGTCAATAGATATCTTGGTGGGCGTCCAGCTCTTAAGCTGGGATAAAGTCCAACCATGGTGGTCCTACGCCAGACACTGTGCTGCTTCTACTCACTTCAAAGTGCCTCAAGGCAACTTTAGTGGTCCAGCTTTGGCTGTAAAAATGAATCAAGATTCTTTAATGATGTTTTTAAAAGAAAGTAGTTTAATTATAATAGCTTATTTTTCAATAATCCCTCTTTTTTGTTGTTTCTGACAAAGTTTATAGCTATGGAGAGGTTTTTTTCCCACCAACAAGAGTGTTTAGTTAGAAAGCTGCTCTGACGCCGCTGTGTTGGACGAGTAGCACAGCTGGTAAGTAGTGCTACAGGAAAAGGTTTTCATTGTGCTTTATAAAACTTTAGTTTTTTGCAAACATATTCAGACCTGGACGTAGTTTTCTCAAAATTTGGCTAATTACAAGTCGATTCGTGACGAAAACTGTAAGGATGCCGATGGTTTTCCAAGCCACTAGCTTAAAAATAATCTCATAATAATGGCTCTCTTTTCTTTTATACACAAAAAAAACAGCAAAAAGTCTAACTTTGCTTGCCACTACTGTTTGAAAAATGAGCCTGAATTTCCTTGACAGTGGTACCACACAAGTGTACAGTTGCTAGGCAGGCTGTCACATCTCGTGAACAGCAACGTCAGGTAAATATAGCATGCAGGGAAGCAGGTGGAATCTGAAAGGAGACAGTGACTGAGGCTGTTGCTGCTGCTCACTAAACTCCCACATCGTAATCACAACAGACCGGCTCGACAACACCAAGGAGAGGAAGTGCATTGAAGCAAACAAAGACAGACGGAGCGTTTCCTTTTGGCTGCAACGTGTAGAATACCTGTGGAAAATGTTCTATAAAGTAACCTGGGGAATGCATAGCTGTGGTTTTCTCTAGGGATTGAGACGGCTGGATGATTTTCCCTCCAGTTTCCTCACAGACAACCATCAGTCGCTTTTCTAAAGAGAAACCTTTTAAGGAACTTCATGTTGCAGTTGCTATTTGTATGGAAAATATTGTAAAAGACACAAATACTTTGATACAGGCCTCTTGAAAAAGGCTTTCCTGACCACATAAATTTTAATTTTTACTGTCTTTCATTTCGGATTGAAGCATTTTTGCAACATCCTACAGGATTTAGAAAATCTGACAATGTAAGTTTATTATTTATGCTTTCTGTAACACTAGCCGAGTTTTCATTGACTTTTGTGAAATTTGGAATTACAAAAATTAATTTGCTTAATTTTGGGGAAAAAAAAAAAAAAAAAGCTAACATATTTTGGACTATTGATGAATTAATTAATGAATGAAAAGGAGAAAAGATTCAAAATTCACATAAAAAAGAACACGAGTAATAAGTCAGAAACAAAACACAAAAGAATGAATTTATATGGTGAGACCTTAAGGACAACAATTAACAACAGGAAGTGAACCAAATTAGGCATGACATTACAAAATCCCCAGAAATGATCAGAACACAAACATAAAGGAAATTAAATTACAAACAGGACTATGTTATTGTTTTTTTTCTTTTCTATGCAAAATTTACATAAAGAACCTGAAGCATATTTTTTATATAATGCCCTATCTTTTGAAGGTTTACTACACCATTTAAAAGGAAAAAAATTGTCGTCTGAATAAAGTGTTGTATCCAAATAAAAATTACTGCTTGGCAGTAAAACGTACGAAGGAATAACTACACGATAAAGTCTCAAACAAAAACTAAAGGGCAAAAGCATGAGTTAATCTGAGACTCTTGGTTTTTAAAGGTCTAAAAGGCGTGACAGTGGAAAAAGAAAAGGTCTGCAGAGGTCAGAAATGTGTTGTGGAGTGAGCCAGAGTGGATAACAGAAGGAGAAATTGATAGGACAGAGGATGAAGTTGGAATTTAATGGAATTAGTGTGGAAAAAAAAACCATCAGGGAAGGACAAATCGAAAACAGGCGACAGACAGGGGAAAAAGAAAAGAAAACACCACCATCAGAAAAAAGGCTGAGTCTGAGAGTAGAGAATGTTGGAACAAGACAAAATGAAGCTGAGGATCAAAACAGACTAGCAATGTTATATCACCGTCTACGTGATATTTATTTATTTATTTATTTTTGCCTTGAAACTCCTTCTAATTAAATGGCTTCAACCCAAATGGCCCATGAATGTGTAACCAAAGAACTATGAGTCTGAAAGGAGTTTTCTCAGATTTAGTTAGACTGCAAAACCTCATGCCAAATAGAAAGAGGGCTACTTCTTCATTAAAAGTCTTCTATAACAGATAAAAATAACTTTCTAGATGATTTTATTCATCTGGTCTATTTTCATTCTTGCCTTTTAATATGCTTTTATATGAGCCAACAGTCAGGGGACCAGACTTAAACAAGGACAAAAGGTGTTCAAAAATTAGGAACAATAATTCCAAAAAATAGTTAACAAAGCATCAAGTCTCAATTAAAAAAAAAATAAGTCAAATGTCAAATAACAGATTTGGACCCAACTCAACTGAGTTTGAACACAAACAAAACTGACCTGCAAACAAAGAACTATGAATGGAATTTAACAGGGGTGCAGTAACTTAAATCTGCCACACGAGGGAGGCACAACATCACAAAGGAACAAACAAATATAAAATTAGCTACGGCAACAAGACGCAAATAAAGCAAAACTACCTTTAACTTAGCACTATTAAACTAGCCCTAAATGTCAAGGTGTGCGCCTTGAGTGTGACGTCTGGCTCTTCAGAACGCGTCCCACTCCTCAAAACCGTCGAAACCGCTGCCAAAAAACAAACTATTGGTGCTAGCCTAGCATCGCTCTTGTTTAGCTGATTTCTTGTTTGGATCGTGTCACTCTCAGCATATTTGCAGATTCGCAACAAACAATTTTTATTACAAGGTAGGAAAAAACTTGGAGAATCAATTCTCCGTTGCTGTTCCATGTCACCTAGATGTCTAACTGAACTCTCCATCGGTTGCTACGGTTTTTGGGTGATGACTACCATGTATTTCACACCTTTGTGGGACCGAAGAGTCTAAAACTTCACATCTATCATCTGTGGAGTGTAAAACTTTTTTTTTTCTTTTTTTTTGACAGAAACCAAAAGTTTCTGTCCCTGTATGACTCTCTTGGTCTAACTTTCTGCTGCTTCGGGTGGAGTTGGGAAGAAACTTTTCCCCATTTTTTATACAGAGAGCTGCCAAAACAGGAAGAAATGTCAAAGGAAGACATTGAAAATATTCAGTAACTTCTGTCAGGTGTCTGGCAGTGGAACGTCTCGGGGGGTCTTCAACGCACCACTTCCTCTTCCAACTTCCAAACAATCTGAACAATGCATCTTAATTATTCTCTGGCTCTCCACGGCATCCATCACCCCATCGGTATTTACTCTCAAAGTGAAGCTAAACAGACCGGAAGACATATAGAAAGCCTTCGTATAGGCGGCAGGATGAATTCCATCCAAAAACAAAACCTTTCATCACAAATCTAATTTGTGAGGCACTGATATATAATTTACAAGTGGTGTGTAACGTGCGTCTCCATCTTGTGCAGGCTGCAGGTGTGTGAGCCGAGCTTTAATTACACGGAGCCTGCCTGCGGACTCGAGTGCTGCCCCCCCCTCCGACAGCTGCTCTCTGCCCCGCGAGTCACGAGTCGCCGCGCCGCTTCCCTCAGATGAGTCACGTCCTCCGTGTGTTCATCTTTAGTTTCTCTCTCAACATTTGACTTTTCTGCACTTCAGAGGAATCGCTGGACGAATGTTAAATAAGCGAGAAGGGTGCCGAATGCAAAAGCGTAGCCAAATTTACAGGACCGTAATTCCGCGACGCTGTCCGAAAAATTACAACCATTTCTGGAAGTGGAGACGTTGCGCTTTCCAGCCATAACGGGTTATTACGGTATTTTCACCCACACCGTAGCAGCGAGGGAAATTAATCTGAGGGGCATGCTTTTAATAGACGGGAAATTGCGAAAATAACCTACAAGATAGTAAAAGTTCCAGTTGTTATGGATAAATGGGAAAATACATTTACTCACAGGACAATTAAAGAACTGCATACAATTGAAATAAGTAAAAATATTCAGGCCCAGATTTGAAACTTTGGGCTTAAAGGGTTAATTCTGCCTGACTGTTTTTTTCCCCCATATGATTTTATTTTTTTATATTTAAACTGTGCGCTTGTTTAGAAGAAAAAATACCTTCCAGATACTGAAAATTGTGAACTACCAACAGAGGAATGAGGGTAACATGTTCATTTATAGATTCATTAACTTGGCAGACAGTTTTATGACTCAGAAGTCCCCATTGTGTCATCTGCCTTCCATTTTTTATTTCATTCCTTTTCATCAGCAAGCGCAGAGTTCAAGTACTGCAATTTTCTCTGTGGTTCACATCCACGACTGCACTGATTAACCTTAATAGACTTTCATATTTTTAGATTTCGTCAGTCTCGGGCCAGCCTGATCCCAGAGAGATGGATATCTCACGGACTTCGTGCGCTTTTAACTTTAAGGCAACCGTGATTCAGTTTCCACACAGACACACAAAAAACGGAAAGAACAACTGAGTGGGAACGCACCAGTCAAGTCTGCCTCAGGATCGTGACAGCGCTCCATATAAACCCAAACAACAAACAGTCGGGTCGACCGAAACCCATGACTGCCTCAGAGCCAACAGGCGACATGCTGAGGCTTTTTTTCATTTAACGGGAGACATCGCTGTGAGTCTTTGGCCGATGCCTGAAGAACAAAGAAACGCCACCAGTGGATCCAGCTGCAAGCCGTTTAAGGTTATGCAGCAGAAAGTGGGGCATGGAGACCTCCCTCCTCCGTCTGAAACTGCTAATCCCTGCCACTCGTTCAGAAGTTTGATGAGGGAAGCAGAACAATGCATAGTAGTGTTGTTAGTGCTGCAGTTTTGTCATAAATGCAGTCATATTTAGCATAAAAGTGTCGTTGTGAAATTCAGTGAATTTGTGCTCCGTCTCTTTGAATCTGTTACTCCAAAATAACATCAAGTGCAGCCCAGGCTTGGGATAGTTTGGGTTTTTCATATGTTGATTTAGCTTTATTTCGTAGCGTCGCCGCCAGTCAAAATCAATTTCAAATCAGTCAATTTTTGCAATATAAATGCAAAAATTTAATCTTTGCAAAATCTATCAGTTTAGTATGTTTTAGTTTTCTAAACCCACAATGTAGTTATAGTAATAATTACTGTTTTCATTTATTTCAGTTAACTGAAACGCTTTCTGAGGTTTGGTGGAGAAAACAACTTTATGAAGACCAAGGCCCACAGCAGACACCCAGGATTTAAGTTAAGTTAGAAAACAATATTGGGAGCTTTATTTTGCTTTAGGGCTGTAAATATTCATGATTTGAGTTCCTCGATTATTAAAATTTGAGGCAAATTATCTTCCTTGTGGCTTCGGTAAATTATGTTGTACTATTTAGCATTGTGTGTCGGCCAGATGATTTTTTTTTGTGTTGCTCAGAGCTCTTACCTCTGCCAGTGAGTTGTTGATGTTTGCTAAATGCTATTAGCATAATGCAGGGTGACATTTACCTGGACATGTTCACTTTTCATGATCTGTCTGGGCAACAGGCAACTCAAATATCCGGGTTTTCATCATTTTTCATTGAACCAAATGTTGTGATGCACGCAAGACAACGGCCTTTCTTTCATTGGCTGCCTGGTGGGTGGTTTGGAACGAATGAAGGTGAAGTGCGTGGCGTGTGTATGTATACAGGTGCAGCCTGTATACATACACCTGTATGCAGATCGCTCACATGGACACAAAAGCTATAAAAAGCTGTGCAAAGTGAATTAAAAATTGGACGCCTCTTTTAGACGTTTCCCTGGTTCAACATGTTTGACTCAAATGAATGATTCCTTAGTGTGTTCTTGCAGAACTTGATGGTTGGAGGTTATTCAGTCATCTATATCAGCTCTGGTGGAGCACATCCAAAACAAGCCAATCATCACCAAGACACCAGAACTTGAGGATTGGAGTTGGATATCTCTGTCCTGGATGTATTCCAGGATCTTTGCTTTCATCTTGGTGGAGGCTTTACGGCCTCCCTCCTTCCAGCTTGATCAGTAGTTTTTTCAGGATCTCCATCACTCTCTGTGTTTCTGATTGTGGCTTTCTTTCTTGTGAGTGCTTTCTGTGTTGGGCATCCCAAAATATTTGGGAATCTGCAATGCCACCAGTAGTTCAACTCTTCAGCTGTGATCAAATTGCCTCTCTGTACTATTTAAGACGCCATACTCTACAGTGTTGTCCTCCAAACCATAATGGTTTTCTGAATAACTTACAAAACAATAAATGTGTGATATTACATTTCTGGTTTCCACCATATGGTGGGAATGTTTCTGAGCGTCCAGCTGAGTTGTGGGTGGTGAGAAGCAGAAGTGCCGTGTCCATCTGCCTTCTATTATGACTTACACAGGACGCTATACGGGGGATTGTAGCAGCATGCAAATGAAGGCTCTGCGTTTTATGAATTATTTGGATAGATAAGCCTATAAGGTGCTATTTAAATGCATTTTTTTATATTTCAAAGCTTGTTAACACGGTTCTGAATTCAAAGCAGAATCAGATTTTCCAAGTTAAACGGGTCACTTCCCCCTCCCCCACTTTCCAAAATGGGAGTCACGCCTCCAACATAGGAGTAGATAAAGTTTGGTTTCATCTCTTGGGTTTCAGTCCATGTGCTCATGTGTTAATAAAATGATTTGGGACAGCTTCAAAGTCACCGCTGAATTTCCATTTATCACACTCTTCGTCCTTTAGGGCCGCCTTTCACCACGGGCCTTTCTTAATTTTCAGTTCCAGGCAGGCAGTCGCAACCATGATGGAGAACATCATGCACCCAGCAGTGATTCAGCCGTAGCGTTGTGTTCACATGTAAACACAAGAGATTATTATCTCAGCCGGTCAACTACATAACCCAGCGCTGTAGCTGCAGCCTGTGGCAACGATTGACTGGCAGGCACAGATCACCACCGTAGCCACTGCCGGAGGTGTTTATTAAACTATTTGCACGTCCTTCAGGATTCCTTGATGCATCTCTGATAAGTCTGTCGAGATCAGAAACCAGATTCCTGAAAAGGGTTTGTTCCAATGCTCTGCAATAGCCATCTTAGCAATTGAACTTTCTAGGGTTATAATAGTTTGTGGTTTTTCATTATTGTTTCATTGTGACTTTTTTTTTTTTTTTTTTTGGCTAATTCCCCAGATAGCACAGAATGATTGAAACAACATTGAATCAATGTCAGCCAGAAACATTGAATCAACGTTGAACGCTGACATTGAAACAACATTGAAAGTGGTCGGTGACTTGTATGTTGAATCAACGTTAGGGTTTCAACCATAACTGACATTATATCAATGTTGATTCAACCATCATCTGTATGTCAACTTGTATGCATATTTGTGTTGATAGTACATTGAATCAGTTATGAATCAATGTTGATTCTACATTATATCAATGTTGATTCAACACTCATTTGACTGTGGATCTGCATGCAGATTTGTGTTGATTCTACATTGAATCAATGTTGATTCAACACTCATTTGACTGTGGATCTGCATGCATATTTGTGTTGATTCTACATTGAATAAGTTAGGAATCAATGGTGATTCAACCTTCACCTGAACGTGGATCTGCATGCATATTTGTGTTGATTCTACAGTGAATCAATGTTGATTCAACACCCATTTGACTGTGGATCTGCATGCATATCTGTGTTGATTCTACATTGAATCAGTTAGGAATCAATGGTGATTCAACCATCATCTGAACATGGATCTGTATGCATATTTGTGTTGATTCTACATTGAATCAATGTTGATTCAACACTCATTTGACTGTGGATCTGCATGCATATCTGTGTTGATTCTACATTGAATCAGTTAGGAATCAACGTTTATTCAACCATCAGCTGAACGTGGATCTGCATGCAGATTTGTGTTAATTCTACATTGAATCAATGTTGATTCAACACTCATTTGACTGTGGATGTACATGCAGATTTGGGTTGTTTTTATATTGAATGAAAGCTCAGGATTTATGTACATTTTACGTCTGATAGGTCTACATCATAACATGCCACTAAAAGTTTCTTCACTGGTGTTAAACACTGTATTATTGGCAGATGATGGGTAAACTGTGTACAAAAGTTTAAAAATGACAACATGGGTTTGATTTAACATTTTATTTAAGAAAAGAGGGACAGATCTTTAAACATATTTGATTCCTTTTTGACTGTCAAAACAACAGTATGTTGTCCACAGAAGAACAGAGTCCATGAAGTTAAGCTTTGTACTGTATGAAGTAGGGAAACAGTACAAGTTGTGGTAAAACCAGTTTGACTCTGGTTGGCGTCACTTTGATTCCTTGCGATGTCTTCCTCTCATTCTGGCGCATAATGAAGCCACTTCTTGACAGTTTTGCTGCAGTCCTCAAGAGTCAGCTTTCGGTCAAACTGCAGAGCAACAGCTGAAAAAAATAAAAGTGAGGAAGGTGCCAGTTAGAAAGATGATAAACATTTGAAAAGTTCTGAAACACAATGAAAGATTAAACACTGTACTGGTTACAGGTCTGAGAACAAATACAAACCATATAGTTCCCCATGTACACTCACTGTTAAATTAATATCTTAATCTTTCATTAATATTTATCTTAATGTTTACATATACAACTGCATTTACCCATCAAGCTGCAGTATAGTGTAGGATTTATGATATTGATATGAAATCAATATTTAAAATAAAGGGCTGTTTATCAAAAAACCTAAGGATAAAACTCAGGGAGGATCAGGTTTATTTAACACACCAGAGACAAATAAATAGAACAAAAGGTGATTTATAGTGTAGTTGGAAAATTATAATTAATACACAATAAACTTCCATCAAATAGCTGGTTTAATCTTCCATCAACTACAAATATTTCCAAATAAGTTGATTAAATTCCTTAAAAAGTGTCTATATGCTAATAAAGATCCCACACAAGTAACAATAGTCCAGTTCAATTTAACCAGTTACCAATCCAAGGATCAACAGACTGAATCAGTCATTAGCAGGTTTAGTTCAGTGTTTCACCTGCCTTACATGTTAAGTGTTTCCCTTCTGCCTCACCTGGATTGAATCTGTGGATGATTAACAACCTTCTGCACTTCTTGATGGCTGCAGACGGTCATGTAATCATCCAACTCAGCTGTTCTGGTACAGAGGCTCATTTAAGCACGACCCTAAGCATATCATAATAAAAAGTTAAAAACAAGTGATTACTATCACAACAATTTAAAGCCCACCTGGACCAGCCAGCCTTACACTTTCTTGTCCACCACATGCTCTCCCAGACCAAACAATAGGCCCCGCCCTATTTTAAAAACTCAAATCCCACAAAATCTCGCAGGATTTCATACTTAGGCCTGGAGTGGTGGGTAGGATGAAAATAATACAAAAGGAGACATGACCTCAATTATTAAAAATATCCGTTTTGCCCCAAAATAACCAGGATTACTATGGGCACAAAACAATGCCCTTATTTTTCAATAAACACATTTAAGATCAAAGTAATATTGAAAAACTTACCATAAAAGTGCTCAGCGGAGAATTCAATTCAGAAGCCGGTAGCAAACAAGCCAGCAGCAAAGTGGCTTTTTGGTTGGGACAAACCACAAGTGTAAAATTGGGGAGGTGGACTGTACAACTCCTAGTACAGACTTGTAGATGTTTTTGTGTCAACACATTATGCACAGTCAGTAATAATATTTACAGACAAGTAAGAAAATGTACAGAAAGGAATCACAACCCACTGTTCTCAACATGTAGTGCTTAATTTGAAACATGATTAACCCCCACCTAGTAATAAAATGTTCTGACCCAGAGCTCAAGGAGGGGGAGGGAAGAAGGGATGAGAGGGGGTAAAGAGGAGAAGGTTGGGAGGAGCGGCTGGGTGGGGGAGGTTTGGGAGGGAGTAGGGGGAGATGAGGAGGTGATGAAGGCTGCAACAAACTGCCCAGATTGCACACAACGGTAAATCAACATTGAATTATAGTCAGAATGGTTGATTTTTGGTTGAGGTCAACAACTGACGGTTGATCAACCATCAAACAACCATCCACCTCCAGCCAAGTAACCAATGTTGAAACTGTCATTGAATCAATGTTGTTTTGTGGTTGAAATCTAATGAATGAAATGCTAATGTCTGATCAACGACTGATCAATGTTGAATCAATGTTGAATCAATGTCAGCTCTTTTGCCACACCCCTTCCCCTCCTCTCCTCCTCATCAGAGCTCTGGGTCAGAGCATTTTATTAGTGAGTGGGGGATATTACATTCTAAATTAACCTCTGTAAAGGATAGTGGGTGAAGATTCATTTCTGTACATTTTCTTTCTTTTTCATAACAAAGTCCTACTGACCATTTGTGTGTGATATATTGACACAAATATCTGATTATAGACTGAGAAAGTCTACCGCCTGTTGAGAAAGGTCTATTTAATGTTAAAGTTACTTTCCCTCAATGGAATATATACTAGTCAGTCCCAGTGACCGTTTCACTCACGGTTTAGCCGATGTGTTTCCTGGGTAAAGATCAACCAAAAAACGCAGACCAACCTCCCCGCCCCTCGCTCAACAGTTTCTGGTAGCGCAGGCGATAAACGTCAGGGGCCTGTTGATTCGTTAGGGGTCCGGTAATTAGCCCCGCCCCCCGGCCCAACGCTGACTTGTTCCGCTAGTGAATCTGGGTACAGAACGGAATCACAACTCAGTGTTGTCAACACATAGTGCTTAAGTTAAAACGTGATTAACCCTCACCTAAAAGGGGTTGTGCTGTGGTGGCGCAGGGGTTAAGCACAAACCACAATCAAGGACTCAGTCCTCAACACAGCTGTCACAGGTTCAATTCCTGACCTTGGCAACCTTTGCTGCATTACCCACCTTCCTGTCAATTAACTATCAAATAAAGGCCACTAGCCAAAACAATCTTTTAAAAAATAAAGTGTGAAAAACGAAAAACCCTCACTTAAAATTAAAGTTTCACCCGATTGAGGGGTAGATGGGCCCAGGTGGGGGGAAAGAGGTGTGTGTGTGTTTTTGGTGGGTGGAGGGAAGGGGGTTGGGCGTTTGAATGGCAGGCGGTGGTGAGGGGTGCAAAAAACACCTGAACACTTTGATTACTAGTTTTTCCCCAAACCTTATCCTCAAGGCAAACTGACCTGCATGCTTTCAGTTCAGCAAAACCTTGTTAATCAAATGTTAATTAAAATCATGTGTGCTGAATTAGGGAAATGGCTAAAACTTGCAGGGCAGTGTGCCTGGTGCCGGTGCTGAAAAACACTGGATTCGATGTGGCATTTCAATCAATGAATGTTAATTGGCTAGAATTGAATGGTTGTTTGATGATTGATCCAGCTTCTGTCGTTGACCTGAACCATACATGCAGCCTTTGTGATCATAATTCAACATTAAATTAACATCGTGTGCTATCTGGGTAGTTCTTCCCCAAACCTTGACGTCAATCAAACTGACCTGCGTTTTTTCAGTTCAGCAAAACCCCGTTAATCAGACATCAATTAATATCATGTGTGTTGAATTAGGGAAATGCCTAAAACTTGTAGGGCCTGGAGGACCAGTGCTGAAACACACTGGATTCGACGTTGGCATTTCATTTATTTGATGTCAACCACAAAACAACATTGATTCAATGACACAGTTTCAACATTAGTTAATTGGCTAGAATTGAATGGTTGTTTTATAGTTGATCCACCATCAGTTGTCGACCTCAACCAAACATGCAACCTTTGTGATGATAATTCAACATTGAATTAACATATTTTCCAACAAGCCAACAGTGAAGCAGCTGTGTGGTTGGGCTATCCCACTCATGTAAACGGTGGGGGTGGACCGCTCCACTCCTTGTAGTAAGTTATAGATGTTTTTGTGTCAATATATCACACACACACAGTCAGTGAGAATTGTTATGAACAAGTAAGAAAATGTACAGAAAGGAATCACCACCGACTATCCTCTGCAGTGGTTAATTTAAATGTGATAACCCCCGCTCAGTAATAAAATGCTCTGACCCAGAGCGCTGATGAGGAGGAGAGGAGGGGAAGGGGTGCGGCAATACATCTGACATTGATTCAATATTGATCAGATGTTGATCAGACATCAGCATTTCAGTCATTCGATTTCAACCACAAAACAACATTGATTCAATGTCACAGTTTCAACGTTAGTTACTTGGCTAGAGGTGGATGGTTGTTTGATGGTTGATCCACCATCATTTGTCGTCTTCAACCAAAAATCAACCATTAATCAGACTTCGGCATTTCAGTGACCAGATTTCAACCACAAAACAACGTTGATTCAATGTCACAGTTTCAACGGTTTGATTGGATGGTTGTTTGATGGTTGATCCACCGTCATTTGTCGACTTCAACCAAAAATCAACGATTCTAACTATTTTTCAACATTGATTTAACATCATGTGCTATCTGGGTCAGTTAGTTTTAGAGTGTGTTTGCTAGTTTGTATTAGTTGTTATTAGTCAAATATTGTTTAGGTTTTATTAGTTATAGGAATGGTTTCAGCTTTTTCATATTTTGGTTTATTGGAGTTCTGTTATTTGCTAACGTAAACTGCTTGTGTAGGGGAAAATCAGATTTGAAGGCTAATAAATATATTCAGAAACATGAAAATTAAGGATATTATATCTATAATTTTAGTGTGTTTTAGTTAGTTTTATAAACACGTGACATAGTTCCACTTAGTTACAAATTTTCCCCACTAATTATCGTTTTTATTTATTAAAATTATTTCATTAGTTTTAGTAAACTATAACAACCCTGGAACTTTCAAACATTTTGTCATGTTACAACCGCAAACTTAGCAATTTTATCAATATATTTTAATGAAGTTTATGAATCCCGTTTGCTCACCTCAGTGTTATGTTGTTTGACTGCAGGGTAGAGTTACTGGAGGGATTTTTCAGAGTGACGTTTCATGCTGGTATTACACAACACGTAATGTTTTGCATTTCGGTCACTTAGACTACATTGACATGAGACCGTTGCCTTGAAACTGCCAGTATTTTCCAAAGCTGATTGGGAAAAAAAACTTCCACATTTAGAAGGTTCCACCAAGACACCTTGAGTCAGCTGTAGTTGTCCTTCCAGGCCACTAGGGGGCACTGTCATTTTAGCATGTCATTGAAAGTGCATGCGTTTTTAACCCTTAGCTTCCACTTCATTGTAAACAGTAACCCATCTCGTCTCCCATTAGTGTCATTGTTTTTGTTGCTTAAATTGGAATAATAATTTAAGAATTAAGCAAATATTTAGTAAATGCTTATTTTTATTAGATATCCAGGCAGAAAATTCCTACATCTTCCTTTGGATGGAGGAAGAAGTTAGCTAGTTCCCTCAAAATTTAACATAATGTGGCACTCAACATGGAATTAAAAAACAGAACAGTCCAAAACGCAAACCTGGTTGTATCGAATAATGTCCCGAAAGAAATCCTAAAAAGTATTTAAGTAAAATAAGCTTACTTATTTTACTTAAATAGAAAGATGAGAGTTCTGGTGAGAAACAAGATGGATGTGAAAGGTTAGAAAACTTTTCTGAAGAGTGTCACACGAGTATACAATTTGTTCACAAATGTTTCCAACATTTGGAAACAAATAAAGGAACAATTCTCATCTCTAATCTATCAAATATAATTTATTACCCTCACTCTGCTATTGGAGACAGAACTTTAAAAGCAACAGAGAGAAAAAATGTTGCTACAGTATTTAAACAGAATTCACTGAGATGTAGGATAAAAAGAATAAAGGTTTCTGGTAAATAGGTAGCTGATGATGGTAGAACATTGTGTTTTGAGTGTAGTGTGAGGCCAGGACATCTGGGGAACATCACATAAAACTACAGCTGGGCTTATTTCACCTTTTACTGATAATCTGCTCTTTTCAATCACAGCTGCAGTAAGCCCGGGCAATTTCTAGCTTCAAAGGATTTTTTTTACTAATATAATCCCAATCATCCTGCATAATACATTCACTTCTTAGGTGAGCATTAGCTTTGAAGATTTTTTTTTTTTATTGGATGCAATACTAAGAAAGGGGAGAGTTTCGGAGGGTTCAGTGAATAAAACAGTTTTTTTTTATAAATGCATCCCTTTGATATTTGTTAATTCTGAGAGCCAAGGTGATGACCACAGTTTGGCTTTCTCATGTTTTACATTATGGGTTTTCACTAACGGCTCTTAAAACCAAAAGTACTTTCATTTGATCAAGCTGTTTCTAATCAACCTTGCATAATTGACAAGCCTGTTAGTTAAGAAAATAATAAATCTGAGCTGAAGCTGCAATTACAGAAATGAATTTGCTTAATGGAAACATGGCAATTTCTAAAAAAAAAAAAAAAACAGTTTGATAAAGAGTTTTACAAAATGTGTATCAAATTAGTTTATTTCACAAAAGTGCAATGGAAACAGGTTGTTGCTCCACAGTAGTCATGTGATCAACAAGCGGATGTTATTACTGGGGGAAAAGACAACAGGAAGTGGTCGGAGGATGTTGGCATGGAATGTTTTTTTGACGACTTGTAGCGTGAACAAACTTATTTAAGTGTGATTTTAATTGCTTTTCTCATTTGGGAGAAACAACAATTGCAAATTGTGGTTGTTTTTTTTATACAGACGAAATGCTGACAATGTTTTTTGAGCAATTGTAATGGAAACGCGGATAATTAAGTGACAGCTAATTTCCGTTGCTTGTATCCAAGATGAAGATATTTGAATTTTTTTTTTTATTCTCTTAAAACATTCTAAGATTCCACAAAAATTCAAGCTCCTTCAATTCGTTTCTTTGCAAAGGATTTCAGTGCAAAGAGGTCTGAGTCCCAGATGTCCCTCATTAGCTGCAGTGCAAGACTGGCTGAACAGAAATGACATGACAGCAACACATCAACATTATTGGTCTCTGGCAACACATTGTAATTTCAGTCTGTCTGCCAAAAGCAACATGTAAAAATGAAGCAGGTGCTCATTACATAAGCACACAGAAGTGAGTAAGAGCAAAAGTATGCTAACAAAACAGCAAATCAAACGGGCATTGGCCACAGACTTGGTATGAATGTCTGACTTACCATCCCTTTGTAATATCAGCTGATCCACGTCCATAACTCTGTAGGTCGACTTTCCGGAAGCTAATCCCTTTTAAACACCCCAGTGGGTTCGGAAACGAAGTACAGTTTCTGTTCCCACCCCACTAAGGGACAAGGGTGTACAGAAAATGGATGGATGTGTGGATTATTTTTTATTGCTTTTAATTTACAGTTTGTTTTTATAATCAGACTTAAGCATTTTGTACAAAACCTGTGTTCAAAATAAACCAAAATAAAATCCAATGTGAGTTAGCACAACTCTGCAAAGAACAGTGAGACAAATTTCCTTTACAGAGATATAAACTACTTTTCCACATATTGCAAACACTTGGCTCAATTACTTTTTAAGCTTAAAAACGTCTGTTTGTATTTACACCGCCTAAATGAAAAATACCTTTCTACATAATTGTGTTCAAAAGCTCCCTAAGCTGAACTGTGGTGTTTCCATAAAAGGCAGTAGCTGCAGCAGTAATTGGCCAGATGACTCCAGGAAGTTTGAAGTTTTAGCTCCGTCAGCTAAGTAAATGTCAACAGTGCTGCTGCTGTTTTCTGCAATTACTCACTGAAAGGTCTCCACTGTTGCAACAGCTTGCTGTTTTATCAGCTGTACAAATTCAGATGACGGCGGTGAACGCTCCTCTCTCAAAGTGAATGCACGGCGGCGTGGTTCAGGTTTTGAGCCTTTCTCGACTCGTTATTGATCCGCGCGAGTTCCTCATCCTGATCGCCTCATCACGACCAAATCACGGAGGCTCACGCCCCTCAATCACTCTGAGAAAATGGAGAAAATATAGACATCACGTCCCAGAGCTGGGTTTATTTAATCTAACATTAAAGTAATCACGTTGGAAATTAATATTAAACTGTCTGCAGTGATGATAACTCCCAAATATTTTGCCTCATTTCCTCTTCCCCTTTTTTTCAGTTTCCACCAGGCCCAATAGATGCCAGATAGTTAATTCCTGCAACTACTTCAATCTTTCTTCAGCAATTAAATGGCTGTTTGTGTACACAGATGAAAATGATTCTAAAATTAAGCCACAATAAGGCTTTTTTTTTTTTCTCGGTTACTTTAATGTATGTTAATGTGAAAAGTAGGAAAATTCTGAAAGCAGCTGGTTGCACTACATTTTATTTAGAGATATCAGATTAAAAATGACCCTTTTTTATTTTTGCTTTAATATACTAGAGCTTACGTAGCTTAAGCAATTTTTTATATATTGGGACTTATAATGTATGTTTTATGATAACTGTTTTATTATCTCACTTGCTCAGGGACTCCAGATGGAAATTAGCTTAAGCTAACTCTGGTGAAAAGTATTTTTTATTAAAGTTTTTGCACACTGTTCCTGTTTTAAATAAACAAATAAAATTAATTGAAGGCAGAATGGCTGATTTTTCACAGTTTCGAAAATGTAGGACCAACTAATGTGACGGGATTGAGGGACTGACATAGCAAGTAGCTAACAACTAGCAAACAGGCTTTTCTTACGCTTTTCTTAGCCTGTTTGCTAACAGGCTAGCATATTCCAAGCCAAACCTCTTCCAGTTATTTTATTTTTTAAAGAAATTATTTCATGAGTCCCAATAAGGACTTTATTTGTTGTAATTTTTAACATGAATGTTGGAGGTCATGCTGCCCTGGACAGGAAGTTGATATTGTTTGTGATTTTGCCCATATCAGAAACTGCTATTGGTTAGCAGGTATAACTTCTGTTGGGTTTGTTTTGTTTTACTCATTGTTCAGTGTGACTGAAAGCCTTGGGTCAAAGTTGACCAGTAAATGCCCAGTAACGGGATTTTGTCCTTTCAAAATGATTTTCCAGATGGTCTCAAAAGTGAAACCATCAATTTTTCAAAAACTATTTGTATAGTGGAGAAAACTGGCGGCAGAACACACCTGTTTAGGAATCCATGCCCAGGAATCGGACTCTTGATCCCATTTTATCAGATCTTCAGTCGACACAGGTGCCAACTAGCCTCTGGCCAGGCCAGTAAAATATCTTATATGTTTTCCTCTAACGCCTAATGACCCAACGAGTCCTGAATTGCCGGAGCTCAGCAGGTTCCAATAAAATTAGAAACGCTGTCATGAGATGCAGTCCTCCTGAGAGGAAAAAGACAACGAGTAAACTGTGATTACTTTCCTAGATGCAAAACAGTTACTGATGAATACGCTTCACATCTGTAACATTACCTTTTAATGACCACGATGAATGTAAAACCTAACCAGATGTTTCGCAGCGTGCGAGGGGATATGAATGGCAAACAGCAAATGTCAGAGACTCCACTGAGGGTAGAGAGCAGAATAAAATTTACCTGCTGAAAAGCAGCAAACGCTGAGCTACAGGTCCTGACCTGGATAAAACAGGCAACGATGAATTAAGATTGACAACATTTTTGTTAAGGATTTATGCTCCAAAACAAATTATAAAAACAGATCGAAACTTGTTAATGTTTAATTTCTGAATGATTCAAACAAAACTCCTTTTTGTGTCAGTAATGAATAAACCAGTTTACACTGCCTTCCAGTTGTCCAATCGTTCATTATATCATCACACTAAATAGGGTGTAGGTGGTTTTCTTTTCGTCACTCTGACCTGGAAAAGTTTTATATCAAGAACTGATTTTTCTAAATCCACATTTGATATATATATATATATATATATATATATATACACATACACACACATACATATATTTAACAACCTTAAATGTAAGATATAAATCAAAGTTAGAGAGACAAAGTGTGGTCATTGACTAAAATGAAAAAATGGAAATCCTTTTATTTTTATTTTTATCTATTTTCAGTCAGAAGTGTCCTTGTAATATTCGAGATAGATTTCTTTTTTTTTTTTTTGCTGTCAGGTACGGTGAATGAGGGGGTGGTGAGGTTGAACGCAGGACCCAGGATGTAGTGAAGTTGACATCTTTAATAATCAAATTCAGCTCAAAGCAGTCCGAGAACATGCAGCACGGCAGAGTGGAAACAAAAACTCAGCACCGGCAGCAACTAAACAAAAACTGACAAAATAAGAGCCATTGCCGCCACAGGACTTTCCAGTTCTACTGTGACGACTTAAACTAAGCTACAAAAACGACTTATTTGACTGACGAGATGCAAGACGGCTCAGACAGACTGGTACCACATTAGATGGATGTTAGACAAGGACCCGACAAGAGACAAATACAAGAGGTGGGGTTAAATACACAGGGAACGTAATCAGGGAACTGGATACAGCTGGGAGAAATCAACAGGGAAGACAGATTCACAGGGGAAAATGGACAAACACAGAAAAACCTCTGTATTTTCTGTGTAGAAAATACAGATCACAGTTATGATCTGTATTTTCTACACAGAAAATACAGATCATAACATTTGTGGGCTTTCTGTAATAACAAGACAGTATTTTTTTTTATTAGAGGTCTTGCAAAGTCTTCAGAAGCAGCATTTTTACTTCTTGTGCTTTTGCTGAAAAATATTTTCATAGAAAAAAACTAAATAAAGAAATAAATAAGTAACTACCATCCGATGTCACAGTGGAGGCGATGACCTGCCAGGTCTGCAGTTGATCCGCACATTTCTATTTCCAGATGACAGACTGAACAGAGCTGCGTGAGATGATTGGGATGTTATAATATAACCTGTTTTAAAAACTTCTGTTTTTATATTCTGAGTTATCAAAAGAGAATACAAATGTAAAATCTGTCAAAACCGTGTTTTCTCATAAAATTCAAATAAAGCAGGTCAAAGTTTGTGCCTGTAATGTGAATGTGACAAACAGGGAGAAACTTAAAGAAGATGTGTGTGTGTGTGTGTGTGTGTGTGTGTGTGTGTGTGTGTGTGTGTGTTCGGAGAAGTGAAAACGATCAGTAGCTTACTTTGCGGACCTGGATAAAAGCCCAAAGAAGCCGAACCTCCATAAATCTGCTTCACCTCTACTCCTCTGTCCTCCTCTTTACCTGCATTCAATAACTTCACTTAAAATAGCTGGACATAAACACCGGCAGTGGGCAGCAGCACCGTTCCCCTGAGGACGTTCTGACCGAACGCCCTCTAAATCGAGGCTGGGCAGCATCCATCACGGCGACGGTTTAAAATATACAGTGAAAAAAAACAACCACAACAACGCAGGTCATCAATCAAAACTGGACTTAGCTTCAGGTCAAAAACCAACCTGTCAGAAAATTACTTTCTCCCGTCGGGATAAAATATTATTCTACAGCATAAAAGGTAAAAACGTTTGGAGGAATATTAATGTTCTTTGACTTTCTAGGACAGATTGAAGACAAATTGTGTTTTAGTTGATATTTCTAATACCTGACACAGTTTAAGTGTAAAACAAATAAAAATGGCCAGAAGTTTGAGTTTTTACTCTCTGATCTTTTGTTCTGAGAAATCTTTACAGATTGTCTCAAGAAATATCTTATGAGCTACAAATAAACACTTTGTTATGATCTGTTCCAACCATAATTCATATCCAGACACCAGCATCTGGCAGAGGTCCTGAGGAATCTTACCTAGCTCACTCCTCCTGAGCAGAGGCCTTTACTTCATGAATATTACTGGGTTTGTGTTCTGCATCCGGCCCGTTTCAAACCCAATCAGGTATTTTCTGTCGGGTTTAAGCAAGGCGACTGTGATGGCCGGTCTAATGTCTTCCAGGGCTTCTTCTTGTGAAGCCTGTTTCTTGGTGGACTTTGACATGTGTTTGGGCTGAGTGACCTGTCTGAAGGTCCAAGCCTTGGATTTCTCGCAGGCAACATGAAATTCTCTGTTGTAAATTCTTCATACTTAGCTGAATCCTTCCCTCCTTAAAAAGTCTTAAATTCATGTATCTAAAATTAAGGCCTTAAAATAAAAGTAAAAAGTTGGTCTTAAATACTTTAACCACAGGCCTTAAATTTTGTTGCTGTAGGACTATTTAATCTTGTCTTATGCATTTTCGGTTTTGTTTGTTTTCTTGAGGGACTTTTCTGTCGGGCAAAAGTTTGAGTTACGCACAGAGGTTTTTATTGCTAATATACCACTGCTAGCTGGCTAGCTTTTATTTGCGTCTGTTATGGGTAGGCCCAATTTTATCGACAGTTTTCTGGATGATCCTTGTCTTCGCCATTCGCTGGCTTCTATTGCTAACCTGATGCTCGGTGAATTCTGTACAAAAAAGCTCGACACTATAGGGGTTTAAAGCTACAGAGAGGCACAAGCAGACCACAGAAATGTCTGTTTTGACATGGCAGGGCTAAATCTCTCCAGAAAACTAATCATCTCTTCAAAGAACAGAGTCCACAACACTGTTTTGCTTATTTACACAGCTGTGAGAAAACAGGAGCTGACCTTTATGGTCCGCAAGAGTTGGTAGTGGTGGACATCTTGGAGTTCAGACATGGAGTCAGTCAGAGTTTAGCACAAAATCTCAGAGGTCACTGTCACCAGTTCTTGCTACAGGTCTTTCTTGGTCAGTCGAAGGTTCTATCTGCCGAGGGTAGCACAGATAGTTATAAGGTTTAGGGGACAATTACTTTTTTGTTTAGGACCAGGGTCATTTGGAAACTCTTTTATATTTTACTCAGGTTATGCGGTTAAGAAACAAAGAAATTGTAAGGGAGTAAATACTTTTCTCTACATTGGCTAAACACCAGTCCTTTTGAAACCATCTCTGGGTGAAACGCTTGTCAACACAAAGGCCCTTGAATTTCAGTGACTTTAGTGGAAAATCCTTGCCGACAGGATATCGATCAAAGTGACTGTGCTGATTGAGTAGCTGATGAAAGCAGTGTAGGCAGGTGAGCAGAATAATAGATTTGGGGTTTAGGGGCTGATCAGTGACATGGTGTTTGACTGAGATAAAAACCAAAGTGCTGGGGTCGATGTGAGATATTCAGTCAGGCGTGTGAGCATTAAGCTCCTTTCAGACGTGTCACGCCAACCTTTCCGTTCGCCGATGCTTAATGCATGTAGGACTCAGTGGGCACCTTGGTGCTTTTCCCTGTCAGAGCTGACAGCTAGACCCAGATACATTTACACATCTCTCTACTGCAGCATCATTCTGAATAGCTCATGGGGCTTTAAAAGCCAGCTTCAGTTTGGACCTTCTATACTTTGGTATTTGGTACTTTGGAATTTGTATTTGGTATTTGTGTACTCTGTTACACAAATACCAAAAAGACTCAATGAAATTTGAGAATACAATGTGACAAGTTTTTGGTGGTATGAAAACCTTGAAAGGCACTGTAGAACAATTTCACTGAACGTTGTGCATAAGACTATGAAGTCTTAAACGAATGGGCTCACAGCTCAGCTCCAACAAAGTTCTGCTTTGACTAATAACATATTTGTACCTCATTGAATATAAATTGTGGCGGTCTGAGCGGTATAAAAGCTGCTCTGAGCTCATCTAAAGTCTTCTTTTGATCAGCTTGCCTGTGGATATGACACTTATTACACTAATCATCAGGCTGTCTGTCAGCCTTCATCCACGTCTACTAAATCTGCTTTTTGGGAAGAGGAAAAACTCTGCTGCTTTCAATCACCAGGACATCAATATGGCCTTCGCTCATCACAAGAGCTGATGAGCGAAGGCCACAGGCAGGCAGCACTTGATGCTTGGTGGTAAAGCGGTCTATTTTCTACATTCAAACAAACTGTTAATCAGACCATTTCGGAGAATATTTACCAGTGCAGCTCAAAAAATTAGAATATTGCATGAAAATGCAATATTTTTTGTCAGTCATCTCTGAAAGTGAAACTTATGGACACTGTTTTCTAACTAGACCACTTCTGAAGGCAATTGGATGCACTATACATGTATTTTGGCATATTTTATCTTCCTTTCATTTCACATTTGTGTTTTCACTTAAGATTTGTGGTTGTGATGGCATACAATTAAATAAAATAAAACAAGATTAGGGGTATAAATACCTTTGCACAAACAAAAATTCTCAACAGAGACAGAAAATAAGCTAACACACTAAGGTAGTGTGTTAGCTAGCGTGTAGCTAACTCAGTACCTTACTGTTTTTTTGTGGGCAACTAACACACCAACTGGTGTGTTAGCTGGCGTGTAGCTAACACACTAGCTAACACAGGTTTCCACAGTCACAACTAGCGTTGTAGAGCTCTGAAGGGTTTCCCTCAGCTGGTGATATACAATATAATTGGTGAAACAGTGGATGACAGACATACGAGGTGCTGACATGTCAGCAAGCGAACTGGTTGAATGGCCCATTGATGTCACCTGCTGCGGTAATTTCACATAAAAATGCTTTGAATGTACATAATGTCTGACTGTCCTACGTGACTCTGAGCAAGGATTTAATCAGCTGCTGTTAGCGCCTTTTGTGTCAATGCTTTGGAAAGATAACATCTGATCATTCACTGGCACGGGGAAAACAAGTTCTTTCCATTGCTGGATGCCTTTCTCAGCAGACAGGTGTAGGAAATCTAAGACAGTAGCTATGTGACACTGGTGTGTGTTCTGTTAATCTGATAATTGTGTTTTGTATCCAGCATTTCTTGGAAATATAAGTATGTTTTACAGCCACTAAAAAATGACAACCGTCAGAAGGAATATTCCAATCTCAGTGTTTATGATTTTGCAATAAACCTTCAACTTTTTCCCCATTTTTGTCAAATTATAATGACAAAGTTCAGTGCATTTTATTGGGATTTAAAGGGGTGGAGGAATCACCACAAAGTGATACTTATTATTCATGAATACGTGGAATTAATTTATTTTATTTATTTACTTTTCAGTTTTTTTAAACTGAAAAGTGGTGTCCAAACTTCTTTCATTGCAGGCCAAAACCAGAAGTTGATACTTCTCATTGACATTTCTTTTTTAAACACCAAACCAAAACAAAATAATTTTATAACATTTGTCTTTCCTCTTACCTGTAGCTAACACTAGGGCTGTTGTAAACGAATATTTTAGTAATCGAGTAATCTATCGATTATTCTTACGATTAATCGAGTAATCGGATAAAAAAAATTATAAAATGAAATATTGGTAAATCTGGCATAATACCGGTGTTACTATCAGATATCAATGTCAGTCCAATTTTTCATATTTGAGCATCCCTAACAGTTGCTTTTTTGTAGTTTAGAAAACTAACCTGTAACAATAATAGCTCACTTTCTAAGTTAACCAGAAGAAAAGTTATAGAAAAATCTGAAATTATATTGAATTTAATAACAAAGAGGCAGGCTCATAAATATGCTTATAAAAAATGTCTACAATCCAGCTTTTAGTTTATGTATTCATCTTCAGTGAGTTTAATAGATTAATTAAACTCACCTTGCCACCTAACCTGTCACGCTTTGGGTTTGAAAATACGGGAAATGCCGCCTGGAGTGGGAGGAGAGGGCGAATGAACGAACGTAAGATGGGGTGGAGGGGAGGAAATAGACCAGCGGACTGACGAACCGTTAGACCGGGGGACGAACACGGGGGGAAGCAATACGGGATATTTACGACACCTTCACTGGTCACACTCAGAAACTCATCTACCAGCCATGTACGATGCGCTCCGCCACCCGTTTCTTCAGACCGGGATATGAAATTTATTGTGCGGTTCGTCGGTAAAGCTACATTTACACGGTAAGCATCAGCTACTCAGCCGCCCGCCCTGCTCAGGCTATCCGCTCACCTCAGCGCTCTTCCCGCCGTTCGCTTTCAACCAGCAGCCCCGGAGGAGAAATGCTGCCGTACTCCAGGCATCCCCCCAGTCATTTTAAGGATGCTTATTGGTTCCCCAAAAACGATAAAAAGTCGGGCATTATCATCAATCAATAAAATCCCCACGGGCCAATCTTGAAGATTGGACTTTATGCCGCTAAGACTTAGCTTTTGTCAACAACTCAGAGGCGGAAGTGAGAGCTCTGCGCAACGCAAATGAAGTCCCGGCCGGAACACGGTGCGCTAACTAATAAAACATAAATTAACGAAGCTTCGAGGCAGGTAAATTTTCCTCGAGGAATTTTAGTAATCGAGGTACTCGAATCATTCGAGGAATCGTTTCAGCCCTAGCTAACACACTAGCTTACTGTTTTTGTGGGAAACTAACACACTAGTTTACTGTTTGGGAAACTAACAGCTTGGAAATCTGTAAATTGTTTTTCAATTAGCATGCTCTCTAAAAACTTTTTTTTTTTCATTAAAACAGAGAAAATATTGAAGGAACAAACTATTTTTTTCCTCAATTAATTTATCCATCCATTCTTTAACTCTTCCAGATGCTGTGTAGGTGAGATTTCTCCCACTAGCCAAAGACAAAGTTTGCTGATGAACTTTTGTTGTTCTAGAGAACAGAAAGGTTTTTTTTTTACCAGACATGACTCATCCTGCCTGGATGCTTCAGTCAGCAGCAGCACCACATAAATACATCGCTTGCTTGCAAAAGACACATGCATTCATTGTGGCAGGCAGCATTCAAAATGCAGCCTCTCATGTTCAAAGGTTTGGAGAGAGTAAAGAAAAAGGCATATGCAAATGATTTTTGTGTGCCAGTGGTTGATGTTAGACTCGGCTCTGGTGAAATCCGTCATGGCTGCCTGTGGAGCTACAAGAGATGGTAATGTGTGTGTGTGTGTGTGTGTGCAACGCTAATGATTTGGTTTTAGTCTTCACATCCAAACTCCAGTGACTTCAGTTGTTCTCAACTCACTAGAGATGGAAGTTTGACTGTCTTAAGGCTCTTTGCTAACTGATGAATAAAACTATTGTGTTGTTGGGAGCAGTCAGCTCTTGGAGGGTTTTTCACTGCTAAGTGATGAAATTGCATTTTGTTTCCCAATAACCTGATTCAGAGCAAAAGGAGATACTGAAATATTTTAATAATATTTTGTTGTTGGCGATATTTTCCCTTCGTCTTCTGGACAGCAGAATGTTGTCTTGACTGTTAAAGAAGCAGTATTAGGAGTGTACAATATGTAATATTGTGAGTTACTATTACAACAATAAAAAATGTAAAAAATGTAAAAAAAAAAAAAAAACTAAAAAAAAAACAATTTCTTAAAAACATATTTGTGACTGCATGGCACAAATAAAATTTACAATAATACGATATTTAATCCAAAATTCTTATCGCGATAAGAAATTTTTCACAATAGACGATGAACAATACGATAAATGACCACCATTTGGCAGTACTATGTATTTTCCCAGACATTTCATAATACCATCAAGTAACTGTTACCTTCAGTTGTGTAAGCAAAATTGTTGCTTACACAACAGAGGGTCTAGTCTCTCGGTTATTGAGAAATGATTGCCACCCGGATGAATGATGTTTAAATTTTACCCAATCACTAATGTTTGCCAGTGACGTATGTAATACAGCAGATCAACGCTACAAAGCATCCTGGAAAATATTGCCCACTGATAGAGAGAAGTGCAGAGCCGAATGAGGCGGCTGTTGATGTTAATTCAGTATTTGGAGGCATGGCTGACATGGACTTCCTCCGCTGCCACTGCTAAAGCTACCTGGAGGCTATAACTCTAAAACAGTGAAACGTCACTGTTCACAACTTCTCCTTCTGTCCACTGATTGACCCGGTAGAAATTCTGCTGGAGGAATCCAAATGAATGGGAGAAATCCCAGACGGAGGTGTGAAGAGAGATGAGAATATAGCAGAATTGCGCAGGAAGGCTGACCAGGCAACGCATGGTCTGACACAATTTGACTTCAACTCCTGGAAAACTTGGAGACTGAGTTTTGCTTGCCAAAACTCTCATTGTATGATGGACAGTCGTTAACCCCGGCCAGATTGCTGGGCTGAACCACGAGCTTAATCTCTGATTTCTCTCATTCGTGGCATTGCATTGACATACTCCATGTTCCAGAGCAGTAAGCTGTCACAACCCCAGCTTTCAGAGGTGTTAAATTAGCCGCAGCCGACTGCTAAATACTATGAATGTCCGTCCTCGTTATGTTTTAAGAGCTTTCCACACAGAGCGTTCCCATTGTGACGTCCTCTCTGCTTCGTAAATACAGATAGAATCTGCTGTGTGCTTAAGGTTAGACTTCAATAACTGCAGAAGCTGGGAAACACCAGAACACACGTAATGTGCCTCGATACTGATTAGATTGGAATTTAAAGCGGATTTATTTTATTTTCATTATGACCATGCTGGCTTTGCAGTCCTTGGAGAAATAGTTCAGCAAAAGAAGTTTTCTGTTCCTTCAAAAGAACCCGAGAGTTGGAAAAGAATCTATTCACGTTTGTATTTGTGTGGATGAAGCACATCGTAGCTTATGCGTGCGTACAGTATCTCTTATAGCACTCTGGCATTACAGCAGGGAGCCAGCTCAGAGAACAGAGAGCTGACTGTAAAGACAACATGGAGAAGAAGAAGTCAGCGCTGTCAGATTCTGACTATAAGTACATAGAGAGGGAGGGGGAAGAGTGTTTTCTGCAGCGCTGCAAATCTAAAGTGAAGCTTTTTTTTCCAGTTAAATCCTCATTGCAAAAACTGGCAAAATACAGGTTGAAATTATGCTGCACACTGCAAGCATAACCAAAGTGATTTATTTGCTGTGTTTCAGAAGATTATACACATTATCCTGTTGAAGTAAAAAGCCTTCAGATGCAGAAAAAACAATAACTGCTCTCGCTGGGCATCGCAGCCTGCGCCAGATATTTGTTTTTCTGCTTAAATTAGGAAATAAATTAAATGAAGTGTGGGGTGAAATGAGAAATTATATATATATATATATATATATATATATATATATATATATAAATTTTTTTTTTTTTTATATAGGCCTGTCACGATAAAACTCAGAAAGAGTTCAGAAATCAGTATTTGGTGGAATAACCAGGAGATTTTCAATCGGGTTCACTGCAGTGGTATACATATATAGGTAACATTTTTTGACCTAGTTGTAGCCCTGTTTTGTCTTATTTGTTTCTTTGACAACGGAATTTGAAGCTGATTAGTGTCATTCTAACTGCTAATGGTCCAAAACAACCAGTCAGAGCCAGGCGGAGGGCCTTAGTGCTGTCAATCAACCTCATGTACACTGCTCAATTTACTAATGGTGGAAAAACAGAAAAACAATATATGATCTCAGCTGGAAGATGGGAAGATGTCATTCTAAAAAGAAAAAAACAACTTTTTTTTTCCATTTCTCTGTCCTGGACTTATTCACACACCATTTTGGACTATTAAATCAAACCCATTAACGAGAAGCGCCAATGCTCGATAAAGAGCCACCCGCTCCTTTATTACTCTCAGCTCAGAACCATTTTAGACGCTTGATCTGGACACACAATCACCTATTCAAAGTTAGAGCTGCCTGTGTAACCATGGTTACTCAGGCAGAAAGACATTTGAAATACAATATGCAACTGTTTCAAATCGGTGCCTGGAATTTCATGACAGAAATACTCTGACTGCCTGCTGAACAAACGCCATTTAATAGAAATTTTACAAAAAAATGAAGGTACAGTATATATGCATTAGAAACATAAAAAATATTATTCAGCTATCCTTACTCTGCCCTCTCAGCCATCGTTAATACTTAGACTACATCAGCTATTACTGACTCATTCCCCTGACTTGCTGTGGAATTAGCTGACCAAATTTGCTTGGCGGAGAGAAGGTCGCACAAAGCTCTGCTTTGATCAAGAAAGACATGTAATATTCATAAGCTCTGTATAATTGCTGGTTAAATTGTCCTCTATCGCCAAGTGGGACCATTCTGGGATTTAAAGACCTGCAGAGGTTTTAACCGGACCTGTGAAACCCAAAGTGTTTGCTGCAGACAAGAACGGTAAGTTATTTATAACTCCATTAACAGAGTCTACCAGCTCAGCAATTCACAAAATATATATATATGTAAAGGCTGAAGGTTGTGTACTTCAATACAAAATTAAACTCACTGATACAATAAATATCTTCAGGGGCATCAAGTAATTGGGGATGGAATCAAACACACATCATAGTTTTTTTGCGTAAAAACTGTAAAATTTTTAAATGAATCCCAAAAGTTTTCCAGAAAATCAACTTGGAAACTTCTGAGCTCCAAAAGTCTTAACTTTTTCGAGAATCTAAAAATTCAAAAACTTTTAGATCTCAGAAATTTTCTCAAAAAAATGTGGGAATTTGTGAGATCCAAAAGTTGAAAATGTTCAACTTTTGGGACTCAGAACATTTCAGAAAGTCAAACATTTTTAACTTGACAAGCTGGGCAAATTTTAAAGTTGTTTTGAGAAGATTTCTGAGATTAATCTAATAATTTTTGGGGCAGAAATTTACTCTTCCGATAGTCCTAATACATCACAATATATAACAGCATTGATTATCCATAAGGGGAAAAAATGTAGGTGGAGGTTTTTAATCTATTTCCACACTTTTGGTCAAACTTACTTCATTTTGGCATCTGTCACATGGTTACTTACCACTGAGCTCTAAAACTGAACCAAAAGTTAAAAATACCAGCTGAAGTCAGAGTTTCTACCTTCAGCCAGAACGGTGAAGCAAAGTTATCCTGGTCAAACTAAATAAAGCTGACTTTTTTTTTTCACCTGATGTGTCATAAAGTCTAAGTGACTGAGTTTGGAATCCTGAACCACTTGATGTGATCTCGTTATAGACATGCCTCTGTTTGTTAATACTGTTATTTCCTGCTTTCAGAACTGATTCCAGGATTTTAAACACCACACACACACACACACACACACACAGAGTGCCAATTAGCTGCTTTATCGCCCACTCAGCTGAGGCACTCTGGAACAGGAAATTTACAAAAAAAACTGGAGGGAAATGGCTGTACATATTCGGCTGCAAGGACTCAAAATCATTAGTCTCCAAACACCGTGTCCATTTGGCCTCAGGAAAGGATTTTCAATGTTTATTTTGACACATTTTCACCCACACCTTTAGACTGCACTGCCTCAGATATGGATGAGCTGAACATAAAGATCTTCTTGGACATGTGGTACAATGAGATTGGTCCTAACTCACGACACCAAAACGGGATAAACTTGCCTGCTACTTAGGGTTATCAGGGTTTAGGGTTAGGGGAGAGGAGAGCACTGGCGTTTGTATCAGTTTATTTTTAAAAAATACATTGAAGGCAAGTCTTCTCACTGGATCACTCAACCTGTTTTACTGGAAAGTTTCTGATCTGCTTTCATTTGACGTGCTGGTTTAGAGTTTGAGGTCATTTGGATTAATTTTGTATTCTTGGTCACGTTTTGCTTCTGTCATTGTTTCACCTTCCTAATTCTTTTGTGCATTTCCTTTCTGGTTTTTCGACATTTTTCTCTCAGTGAATCGGCCCATGCTCCCTCACAGCAGTTCATTATTCAATTAATCAAACACACCTGTTCATCATTCCAGTAATCACTTTCCCCATAGTTTATTTCCCCGGGCAGTTCTTTGTCTTTGTCGGATCCCGCTGTTGCTTTCTGTTGTGTTGTTGCAACTGCAATAGCATTTTGAATGTCAAAAGCTGGGTGTGCTATGGTGGAGCAGGGGTTAAGCACAACCCACATATGGAGGCCTTAGTCCTCGATGCAGCTGTCGCAGGTTCAATTCCCGGCCTTGGCAACCTTTGCTGCATGTCTTCCCCTTTCTCTCATCACCCACTTTCCTGTCAATTAACTATCAAATAAAGGCCACTAGAGCCAAAAAATGTCAAAAGCAGCTCATTCAACACAGGTTTTGCAATGCAATATTTCTACTTTTGGAAAGGCGTCGGCAAATGGATGCTTCAAGCTGAATGAGACGGGATGTTCCGTCTTTCTTGACCCACAACATGCTGGCAGCAGCATCGCGAAAATCAGAAACGGCAGATCAGGTACGATTTCAGCACATGCAGTAGCAGCACTAGCTACACTGATGGATTAATTTTTACCATAATGACTAGCAAACATGGGTCAAGATGTCCAAAAACGTGTATTTCCTGCTAGTCCATCCTCAGTGGCATTAACGCTGCTTCACTGCAAAGGTTAGAAAACACAATTTGTTGAGGGCGAGAAACTTTGAAAAGAGTTTGGTGGTTCTTTTTATTCTAATCTTCTAACCATCTATTTTCTCCAAAACACAATAGCAAAATGCAGCCATCCGACATAACAGTATCTACATCCTTTTCTCCATTATCCACAGGTTTGTCAGCAGATACGAAGCTGAACCAATTACTGGCAAATACATTTGTTCCTTTTCCACTTGCAATGACCTTAAGACCCCACTGATAAATGTCTAATCAGCTGCAGACTGAGCTGTCAAAGGCAGCAGTACAATACAATGAATACGTCTCTCGCATCTTCACAGTGCGATCTGTGAGGGTGGAAATGTTGCGTTAAATGCTAAATCAACCCAAAATAATCTGTCCAAACTCTGTCTATAAGTCCCGTACTTCCCTCATTATGTGAACTTGCATCCCCAGTTTCCTCTCCATTTGTCTTCACTCCCACATGCCCATGCATGTGGAGTCGGTAGAGGGAGTGGGTCAGCTTGGAAAATAACTAATTACAGCCTGTTACTCATGAATATAATACCAGCAGGAAAAAAGACGGGGTACATCCATCACACATGCATCTGTGTCACTTTGGCGAGTCGAGCCGGGGAGCGGCGTTAAATCACGGCGGACATAAAAAGTTCACATTTTAATTGGAGTGTGAATGTCTGAAATTGCGCTGCCCGGTGGCTCGGCAAGACCGCGCCGTAAATGAAAATGTTATATTGCTCTGAGATTAGCTGGGAATGAGGCAGGAGAGCAGAGGGTGGGCGGTGTCTTACCCCAAATAAAACGTCTTAATGATCTGCCTTCGTTTGCCGGGAGTCCGTTTGAATTAGATTCCAACTTTCCTGCTGTATTTGAAGTAAATTAGAAGCAGAACTTTCCCTCAAAAACATGACTTTCAATTTTGTTTTGAAGCTAGAAATGCAGCTGCAGCTGCATTCTGTACAAAAAGCAAAAGCTTGTCGATAAAAGAATAAGCAATTAACACCCCTAACACACACATAGGTCTGTCACAATCACTAATTTTGCGTAATTATTGAAATAAACAATAATGTTGTTCTTTTGAGACCAATTTCAAGTAGTGCATTGATAATGGCATAGCAACATAAGTTCATTCTCTCTAAGATTTCTAAAGTTAGATTTTGTAACGAATCCTTAACACTGGACCTGGAAATGATATTAAGTATCCAAAATAATAACCAAAAACAATAAATAAACCGGAAATTAAAACGACACCCAACCAAAACCACAAATAAAATGTATTATGAAGTGTCTGTCAGTAAAATTGCCAATTTCACTTTAATTTATCATATGATTAAATGATTATCTGGTTAGTGCCAGGCTTACACACACACGTGACATCTATGATTAATTTTTACCAGAGCTCTTATAACCGAAAGTAATGGACTTACACCTTTGATTAACTTTGAAGAATTGATTATTTGGAGCACATTTTTATCTTTTTAGCATGTCATTATTCCCTGCCTGCACATATATAAATCAAAGATGAACAATAATGTATTTCTACTGCTGTTCATAGAATACCCATAGTGACAACATTGACAGTCAATGTTTAGTGCATATTACATGATTTACTTCCTTTCATATAGTTGATTCTATCCTTAGTTTTCCTGTTACTATGGCTTCGGTTGCTAAAAGAAAAAAATCCATTTGTTTGTGGACAGAAAATCTCAAAGACATTTAACAAAATGTGACTCAGATCAGTTGTGGCAGACAGGATGATGACTATTCGTAAAGTCCTTAAAGTAAAGAAGCTACTGGCCAAACTAGTACAGAACAAGTAGAATTTAACATTAAACAAGGCTTTACCTACTAAATCAGACACAATTAGGCATAAAAATACGTGTTGAGCAGAGTTTGACACACATTCTGACATTTTGCACTTGCGAGTGTCTGATCTTTGTCTCTTATCCTGCACTGACAGACTGACAGACTGACAGGCCTGTTGCACTGCTTCTAATAAATGACACTCCTGGCTCAGCGATTAAATTAAAGTTAGGGTCAAGAGCAAAGAGGCCGGGACGCATGATTCCCAAGAAGGAAATTAGCTAAGATGAATGTCTCAATCAATACAGGTGCACTAGAGCGGGTCTTTAAAAAAAACACTGCCCATCTACTTAAATCAGAAAACTAACTTATAAACAGGAAGTTGAGACACACGAGGAATTTCAATTATGTTGCACTCAATATAATGTGACGGCCAGATAATTGCTGGTGGCTACGTGCCAAGAAAGACTCAATAATTTTTTTTTTTTTTTGTTATTGTTGGTGTCTGTTCTGACTGAAAAGCATTGATACCTGTTGGTCCTTGCCACATTTTCTCACATCAAGACCCATGTATTCTATTGTGATTTTATGTGACAGAGCAACATAAAGCAGTGCAAATGATTTCTTTCATTTGATTTAAAAGAAAATAAAGACGCTTGACATTTTGCTCTACACCTAGTGTTATGTGCGTCTGGTTTACATTCAAAGACAATGCGGAGGCGCGTCCCATCCGTCAAAATAGTTCTAGCCGTTGTTTTTCATTGCCCTTGATGCGTCAAACCTTCCAAACGGTTCAAACTGTAAGCAGTTTTGCGGTACGGTGACGAAACTTCAAACTGCTCAACATGCTGTTGCTAGGTAACCAATGAGTGAGCCAGTTCATGCTGCCAACCAAGCTTTGCTCGCCGAGAGAGACTGAGCGGGTTTTCCTCTGCCTACATCCCCCAGAATGCTGTGCGGTTCTGGATTGGAGTCCAGTGAAATTCTTGATTAGATGTATTAAATATTTTTTATTGATCACGTATATGTCGTTACTGATTTATTGTGCTGCAACTTTCACAGATGTTCTCCATCCAGTCTGACCGAGTTGAGCATCGGTCAGAATTTCAGTCTCCGAATTTCCAGATTACATCAATTCATGAATTGAATTGATTCATGAATTCAATTGGCCTGTGTCAGGCCTGTGATAGGCCTGACACAGGCCTGTCAGTGCAACAGACTGACAGGCCTGTTGCACTGCTTCTAATAAATGACACTCCTGGCTCAGCGATTAAATTAATGTTAGGGTCAAGAGCAAAGAGGCCGGGACGCATGATTCCCTGTTGAGATGGATAATTGCTCAGAATTATCCTTCTGTCGTGATTTGCCCATCTCTGTACAGCGGTCGGATAGTGTTGATGAATAATTAGTTATTAAAGGTGATGCCCAATGAAAAAGAAATAGCTATTGGGAACACCAAGGTGTTCATTATACAAATAAAATCATCCCCAGTCCAGGGAATCAAGTATTTCTTCCCGGTGTAAGACTTATTATATAGGTAGTGGATGTTGGTAATAAAATGCATGAACAAACAAATCAAGAATCTTTTTACAATTCAAGTAATTTTCATCAAGCGAGGCATCTCGACATCAACACGAATTAAAATCTTATTCAAATGGAAAATATAAGGAGCGACATAAAGTATTCATCTTTCATCAGCCATGCTTTTGCTTTTAATTTCATTAACAGTGAAACAGGACTTCTAGACATCTGGTGAATTCTATTAAGGTGAAGATAAATTGAATTGGAGCAGATTTTAAGTTTGAAAGGTTTGTTGAAGGCTGATGTTAATCACAGGACCAGTGGGATGAAAAGGTGAATGCTTACTAATGAGGTTCTGTAAGTGAAATATGGAATTTGAGGAAGAGAACGTCAGACTGGGTTCTTAGTGGTGGCAGAATTCAAGCACCATTTCGAGCGGTTAGTACATTTTCAATTATTTAAGGGTTTTTGACTAACATTATTAGACACCGACGCCATTTCTGATGCATTTTTTCGTCTTAGATGGACAAAGAAAAACTCACCAAGTTTATAAAGGTCTGATTCGGAAAGTTTAGGCTGTGTTTGAACTTCACTTGTCCTTACAAAAGAACAAAGCAGCGGCTGTAAAAGCGTCACGGTGAACCTTCGGTTTATCCTGTCTTCTTCTCTATACTTTCCACTGAACTTCTGAACCCTACATCTACAGTGTGTGATGGAATCCCACGTGTGAAGCCGATGAGTCACACAACCTGACATATGTGATGACGCCCGCTGTCAAGCTTTCCCAACGCCAGCTGGATGACTGACACAAGCTATAGATGTTGGTTGTAGGTAGGTTTAGTTCACCTGAGCTCCAGAGACTGGATTCAGCTAAGAATATCTGGCTGCTGACTTTAAAGCTTTCCTTTGAATCCTTTGTTGAGGTCAAATCAGATTTTTTTTTTCCACCTCAGCTGGTGAAAAAAACTAACTTTTTAAAGTTCAGCCCAGAATCCTGCATCACCCCAGCAAGATTTGGATGGAATCTCTATCGTTCAGTATTACAAAAATATAATAATGTCGCCGATTCAGGAATGACTCAAAATTTCTTTCAGATATTTGTTAAAGTAAAACGCCTTCTAGAAGACACAGGATGTAGCATCCTCAGGTAGCAACAAGCAGCTATCGAACCGAAGGTTCATGAGGTTTCTTTGGTTTGGCTATGATTCATGTATTAAATGCCAGAAGCATTTATTAACAGAAATTTATAATTTATATCAAAATTACCAAATTTGGGCAACCAACTAGTAAACAGGGAATAACAGCTAGATAGTTTTCAGCTTCCGTCTTTGGCTGATAAAGTTTTAATACAGAGCATGAGGAAAGTATTCACAGCGCTTCACTTTTTCTGAATTTCATTATGTCAAGCAAACTGTATTAATTCTACACCCAGTTATGTGTTTTGCAAGTTTATTAAAAATAGAGATAAATTCTTCACTACGAAGCCAGGGTCTGTAAGAATGCATATTTACACTGGACTGAGATATTACTTTATATCTTTGTATGAGTTAAATGTATGTTTTCATACATATTTTTGATGCTGCTGTGTGAGTAACAGACAATTTTTGTTTGTGCAAACTAATCTTAATTATCTGAAAACTAGTCTGACCTCGTTTCCAACCTTACGGACTTTTTTCTAGGTTAGTGAAATGAGAGATTTTGTTGATATATCTTTGACTCAACCCTATTTAGGATGATTAAACCCACCTTTTTCTAGTTAGTGCACCTTCTGGTAAGACAGCAAAGGGTACAAGCTATTTCTGTATGCAGCAGTTTAGTTTTCAAGTTCCTGGTTTCCAATTTAGCTACATTTCCGAGCTGTTTTTGAGTGTTTCTAAAAATCAATGTCTCACAAACGAGTGTCTGCAAAGCTTTGGTAATTGTTGCAGTTTGCACAAAACCTAAGTTCTAACTTTGACAGGTTCGTTCTGAACATGCAGACCAAGTCAAACAGAATTGTTCCTGTGTTCAGCGATGCAGTTTCCATTGGTTACCACCAACAAATGAGGAATTAAGGCAATTAAGTCTGTTAAAAGCATGGAATTTTCTAGTTCTACAAAAATAAGGGCTAAAGATGTTAAGAGTAGAAAAAAATAATACTTTTAATGGGCACCACGGGTGTAGATGCGTTAAAAACCTTCACTGATCTGTATGTGTATTAACTAACTAAATGAAATCGACTAAATTAAACTTAATTCAGCAGAAATAAAGAACAACAATTAACACCAACATTGGTTTTCTGTCACATCCAAAAATGTCCCTGGAAGGGGTTGCAAGGATTTTGTCATAGTTAAACAAAAAAAAAGAACATTCATCAGGACTGCACATACCTTCCTTGTTGGCAGTCATGTCAGGGCGATGATTTGAGATCTAATGGGGCTGATTAAACGAGTGGTGGCTTGACGTCAAGCTGCCATTACAAACTGTGCCTTTAAAATGATTGTCTGTGGAAGGAGGAGAGCAACAAAGTCAGGGACCAAACAAATCATCAGTGCCCGTCGAGCTCCAACAGATGCAATAATTAGCGTTGTAAATGAACAAAACGCGATAAAAATAGAGCAGGATGAGAAAAGGTTGGAACATGAACAATCTACCTCAAGGAAGCAGTTAAAGTTGAAAAGACTGGGGGGAAAAAATAACTTCTTATATTTAAATTTCATTGTTTATGCTGACATGTTGGGATTTTATATCTCACTCTCAGAAATGTCCCCGGAAAACTTTACTGATAATTACTAAAGACAGAACCTAAGAACCTAAAGAAAGTAAGTGTTGAAAACAATAATTTAATCAAAACAAATGATCTCCAATTGCACAACTACCATAAACAAATCTAAATGAAACTAAATTACACAAAGAGGTCATACTTGATGAGGTTTAAGCATGTCAACAATGGAGATCGGGATGGAAACTGGAAAACTGGGTGCTGTATATAGTGGAAGGCACATTGCTCCAGGCGGTGCTGGGAATTCAGAAAGCCAGCCAGAGGCAAACTAACAGAGGGGAAGAAAACAAGGAAAAGAGAAACTAAATAAACACTAAAATAAGGACAAAAAAAAAAAAAACATTATCGAAAAATAAAATAAAATTCTGGTCACTGACTTTAAAGCTTTACCTTTGAAAGAAAATACCTATTGCTTTACATGGTTATAATGCATAATATTGATAATTTTTATGTTATTAGAAATGACTGGGTTTATTGCATATACATACTGAAATAAAACGTGTTTAGGTCAACAACCCTAAATAATCACAGTCAGAGCAACAACTGAATGGCTTGTCTAAAAGCATCGCTGTGTGTTAGGATGGCCCAGTAATACCCAAACTTAAATCCAAATAATCATTTTCAAGACTTGCAAAAATGACTTCATAGACGATGTGCATCAAATCTGGCTGACCTTCAGTTTATTAAGCAGAGAATAAAAATGTAAGTCTCAGCTATTAATTCTAGCTAAAGGCATTTTGTGTGTTTTTCTGATGTAAAGCACTTCGAACTGCCTTGTTGCTGAAATGTGCCAAACAAGTAAACTTGATTGATTGATTGATTGATTGATTGATTGATTGATTGATTGATTGATTGATTGATTGCATGGCAACCTATGGAAAAGAAACAGGTCAGAAGAAAGACCTGATGTTACCTTAAAGAGCCACTAAGCATTTTTGTACAGTTCACAGCTTACATTATTCAACTAAACATATTTGCGCTTCTTCATTGTAAAATCTCTGTTGGTCTGAAGTGACATTATAATTACTATTGTCCTGTTGTATTGAGAAACGCAATATATACATGTGATTGCTAGTTTTTGTTGTCGCATGCGATTATATGAACAACGCTTAAATGATCAATTGACTAAAATCTCCTGATATCAAATGAATTGATCAAAATGACTGTTGACTGGTCTGTTTGAATCCCGAGTTACACCAGTGGCAACTTCCAGGTGTTCGGGAGAGAAGTTGTGGAAGAACGAAAGGAAGAGATGGAGGGAAAAAAAAAAACAGCACAGTCTCAACCATTCTTCTTCACAGCTGTGAAGTGCTTACAAGTGGGTCCTCACTTCAAAGGGTGATGGTTACCCACTTCAAAGGAAAACATATCCCACACACCAGTCAGGCTCTGATTATATTCCCCCCCGTCATGCACCAACAGAGACACACGGAGAGCGGCACGACGCGTGGCCGCCGTCCGCGCTCTTAAAGTCACCGTTTGTTTTCCTCATTTCACCTCCCTGCATTGTACGGAGAGAGCTGGACAAAGAAAACACACACATGAAATCAGAAGGTTAGAAATACCGAACAAAAAGACCAATATAAATTTTTATCCTCGCTATCTTAAGTCTGACTAAATTAGTCCTGCTTTAGCCCTGTTAGAATGATCAAAATGATTTGTTTTCACTAAATTATGACAATAATATGATGGTGGAATAAGGCCATGCTAAGAGAAAATAACAAAAAAAATTATTACTAGAATAAAGTCATAATATTAAGAGAATAAAATTGTGTAAGTAGTCACCATATTACGAGAATAAAGTTGTACAAGAATAACGTTGAAATAATACATCAATTTAGTCAAAATGTTTATGAGCATAAAGTCATATCTTGAAAATAAAGTGGAATGAGAATAAAGTTGTAATATTACAAGAATAAAGCTGTAGTACTACAACTTAATACTCATAATACTATGACTATTCTCATCATATTGGGACTTGATTCTCGGTATGACTTAAAACTCGTTAATTTCTGGGACATGGTACCGGTCTCCTGTCTTGGACGCTCTCATCTGGTCTACTGTGTATAATTGTTTTAATGGATGAACGCGTCACCTTCAAGCATCCAGAGGTTGTTCCTATCTTGCTTATATCTTTGTTGATTTATCTTGACCAGCCAACATCCCAAACTAGAAAGCAGTATGTTCCAAGTGTGGCATTAAAATACATTCACAAGTCTTCCTCCGATTAACTCAAATGGGTCAGTCAACCTATCAGAGGTTTCCAAAGCCATGACATTATCTTCTGAGCTTCCCCTCATTGCTCAAGCCACTCGGTTTCCAAACTTAGTTCTTGGGATCTATTCTCTTGTAGGTTTTAGATACAACCCTGCTCCAACGGAATTTAATCAAATGACTGATTTACCTCTTCTGCATGTCATTCAATTTGACTAAGGCCTGGTTACTATCGATTCATGTGACTCAGCTATAGGGTTGTATCTAAAACCTACAGGACAGTAGATCTCAAGGTTGGAGACCCCTGATTTAAACAGATTGTAAACATTCAGAATGTAAAGTTCAGGCCAGCATGGATGATGTAATACTGTGTAAGATGTTTTCTTGACACACTATAGACCCTTTTCTAGCTGTTAGTTGATATGCTAGGATAGCAATAGTAATTTGTTAGCTGGCTAAAATTACTGGCACCTGCCAAGTCTGCAGTGATGTCTTCTTAAGTTGTAAACCCTGAGTACATACTGTTAAAATAAAATTGATATGCCTTTTGTAAATACATTTTCTCTATCAATGACTTAAACTGTTAACTGTGGTAATTGTTTGTGTAATGTAGTAACCATGTACAGTGTTTAATATAATTATTAAATAGATGTATTAAAGAAACAACCACAAACCTTATGCCTTTGTTCCACAATGGCAGCTTTAATTTTAGCATTTCCCCTCCTCCACATACTTCGTTGCCAGATGTCTAAAATTTACAAAAAGATGAAATTTAAAGGTAAAAATTGCACATATGTAGATTACTCAAGAGAGGCTATTTACAATAGTTTTTACAGAACTCTACACAACATCAATTAATTTATTAATAGATACATATAGATGTTAATTACAGAATAGATACACAAAGATTTCATTTCTAACAGTTGCTTGCAGTATTGAGTGTTCATCCAAGAAGTGTGACTTGAAGGAGCAGGGAAGCTTTGTACTGGTTTCTCCTTGTAAAATTTAGTGAAACTTAACAACACAGCACTGAAAGGCAGCAGTGTATACGTTTCCTAACTGTGGCTAAAGCTGCTGCTAGCTGGTTTACTCTCCGATCGGAGGCTGGTTCCTTTAAACACAGTTGGAGAATGGTAAATTGACAATGACTGATAAAGGCTAATATGTAAATACTGTTTTATTACAGTTAATACAGAAAGTGAACCTTTTAACGTTACAACACTGACAGACAGCCGTGTATATATTTTCCCAACTGTGGCTAAAGCTGCTGCTAGCTGGTTTACTCTCCGATCGGAGGTTGTTTATTTTATACACAGTCAGAGAATGGTGGATTGACAATGAGTAATAACAGCTATCTAACACTTAAATGCTGTTATTATTAACCTTACCTTTTATTATATCCTTAAGATAATGAGTATCCGTGAATTTTTCAGTCAGGTTTCCCGAAGCAAAATCACACCGGAAGTAAAGATACACCGCTTTGAGTTATGGCGGCCATTGTCTGACGTCACTGTGAAAAGGGTCTATGAGCCCCTTAGGACCAACTGAGCTTTTTTTAAACACCACAACCTCTCAGAGCATCGCTGATGTCCACGTATGTCCCTATATGACGGAAGTGTAGCCATTCTCCAATGCGTACCTCTAATAGTCACTGACTGTACTCCGTTGATCTTCTATAGAGAGATAGCATGATGTTAACATGTCAAAATGGACGATAATCTCTCAACTATGTTTCGGATACCTTCTTGAATTTTTGCCACAAAGAATTAAGGTAGTTCCGAAGGTTCTGATGGCATGATGCTATATGTACTCTACAGAGTAGTATGAATTTCTGGTTCCACTCAGCCGTTGTCTGAAACCGTTTTTGATAACCAACATTGTTTCACAGCTCCATGTTGTCACATCAACTTATTCCAGTGCAGCATTGAGTCGGAAGACAAATTGCTTCGCGTTCCTGATTGGCCTGGAGGGAGGGTGAAGGGTTGTCTGTGCCTGCAGGGTAAAATGACACATTCACTGACACTCTCAGCGAAATCTGGCTTCCTGCCACTTTTCAAAATTAATCAGAGGTATTCTACAATGCATTCTGTTTCATCCCTCATCTGACTTCAGAGTTCTTAATATTAGGCCTAAGGAGAACTGATAATGCTATTTGCTTAAAAAAAAAAAAAAAAAAAGCAAAAAAAAAAAAAAAGCTCTGAGTTCTGAGATTAAGCTGCTTGCAGGCTTTAAGTTAAGGTTCTCACAGTTTGTCAAAACTCAGCTGAAGTCTCTATTACTCTCACTGTGCTGACTTTTGAGCAAAGTACATCAGAGGAGTTTACTTATTCCCAAAGGCAGAAGTTTCCTGTTAAAAAAACATGGACATATGACAGATTGCTACACTGAGTTTTAGGCAACTAATCAGAAGCTCTCCGTGTCACGGCTCTGCAATTTTTTCCCACTTCATGATTATGAGCAGTTGGATTGAAGGGTAGTTCATCAGCATATCCAGAGCATTTTTTTTTGTTTGTTTAAACAAATGTATTAAGAATTTACTGGTCCCTTTATTTGGTACATCTTGCTAGTACTGGGGTGCAGCCATAAATCTTAACGACGGAAAGCCAAAGAGGTGTTAGAAAGGTTCCCCGGAAAGTTTGGTCCATACTGAAATGATATAGCCTCACAGAGTTTTTGCAGATTTTAGACAAACTCTTATATATGTTGTGTTTCCCTTTCAGCTTTTAAGCCAGGTCACAGAAATGCTAAACCCAATTTTATTAAATCCAACATGTCCAAAAGTTACTCTTTTGTATTGAGTAACTTACAAAAGAGTTAATGGAGTTCATGTATTGCCATAATTAAAAAAAAAAACTAGAAAATATTACAAAATGTAGATGAGAATAAGTTACAGGTAGCAAAGAGGATCCTACACAAACACGTAACCAGCAGATTTAATTTCACTCTTCACCAAGTTGAAGACAAAACAAAGCTTCTTTTCTTACTTTCACAGCAAAGACTAGCTAACAGCAGCACAAAAGATACCCCCATTATTTTCTATTATAATCCACCGCACCTGAAGTGGATTTCTAAATAATGCATTGTTGATTGCAGAAGTGATGTTTCGTGTGATGAAAGTAAAAGGACAACATAGTTTTTATTTCCTCTTCTTGTGTGGTCCTGACCTTCAAAATATGTCTCCTGTTGCCTATTTGACGTTTTATTCTAGAGTTATCTGTAATCAGGTAAAGGATTAATTGTTGCCATTCAGACGAGACCTGGTTAACTCTGTGTGTACAATACAAATGATCAATACTCGCAATTATAACAGTGGTGTAGGTTGGGAGTAGTTTTACACCTACTCCCATCCAAGTAGTTTTATATCTACTTGGTTGTACGTCAATCAAGTTGCTATAGTTGATGTATAGCAGTACTATTATACTGTTGTAGCCAATGGGAAAACTTCACTGCGGTCGCCACCGTTCAAACCAAAAACGGCAGCACTTTAGCATTTTACTCTTTAAAGAACTTCAATTGCTCGATTTTTGTTACTCATCCCATCGATCACTGAAACTTAAGATCGAGTAAAGCATAAGTACTGTTATTTAAACCCAATGTTTTTGACATTTTTGTGGAAAATTAGCAATAAGCTCAATTATTTATTAGAACGAAAGAACGTGGGGATCTGTTAATCCATCCATCCATTTTCTGTACACCCTTGTTCCTAATGGGGTCAGGAGGGGTGCTGGTGCCCATCGTCAGTGAACGGGGTGCACAGGACAGGTCACCAGTCCATCGCAGGGCCACACAGAGACAGACAGCACAAAAAACCATGCATGCTCACGCCTAGGGAGAATTTAGAGAGACCAGTCATGTTTTTGGACTGTGGGAGGAAGCCGGAGTACCCGGAGAGAACCCACCATGCACAGGGAGAACATGCAAACTCCATGCAGAAAGATCCCGGGCCGGGAATCCAACTGCGCCACTGTGTAGCCCCAGATTTAAAGGTACAGGAAGAGGAGAGAGAACCTGAGACTTCAATCTACATGACTTGAAAACAAATTCAACTCGAGTGCAAGACACTGCCTCCTTCTTCACTACAGTAAAGAAAGTTTCACCTTTCGACTTAGGAAAAACATCTACAGCGCTACGCACAGTGGTAATAAAATAAACAGTCAAAAAGGCAAACTTCAATGGGTTTGTGTTCATGATGGTAGCGTCACCATGGTGGTAGGCGTTCTTTGCTGAGGTATTAGAATGAACTATTCTAACCTTCCTTCCTCCACAGAATATACTGAGCATGAATGAAAAAAATGAAGCTGCAGGCAGATATTTAAAAAAAAATCTATCAAATTATTATCACAGTGTGAGCTTTAATATGAAGAGCAATTGATTATACTGTGTTAATTACAATGTTCTTTCTGGCTTCTTTCTTCAGAATATTTTATAAGACTTAAAGGGAGGAACTACAATAAAGTCCTTTCTCTGACACGTCACAAAATCAAATCACAAATCAGTAAAATGCCAAATGCACCTGTTTATTCTTGTTAAAACAGTCCATTAAAGAGAAAATCAAAGTCACTTCTAATCCTGTGGATTTTGAAGTATTATTAGGTCTTTAAAAGAAAAAAAAAACAAATTGAACATTTTGGGTTAAATTTTAGGTTGTTCACTCTAAACATCATATCTGAAAAACATTCAAAAATACTGCGAGGTTAGGAGTACGGCTGGAATTGCAGTCAATAAGGATGCACTTTAAAAAAAGAGTCATGCTTTTTTTAAGTGCATCCTTACAGAAGTAGTTCTTTATGAGAACATTTCTTTACAGTTTTTGACATATCTGTATCCTGGAACAGAATCGGTTTGAAGTTGGCAGTACGCTAATATAGTTAGCTTCTCATTTTCAAAAAATCTTTTTGATATTGAAAAGCCTTTCAGACCTACGGAGCAGGTCTGAAAAAAAAAGAGTCAGAGAGAGATTCCTTTGATGCAAAGAGTGATGTCATCACTGCCATCACTGCTGATGTCATTGTTACCATAGGAACTGAACATTCTAATGGTGCATTCACGCCAAATACGTTTTGAGCGTCAGGCGAGTCTGGTTTACATTCAAAGTCTATGTGGAGCGTCCAACGTTGCACTAGACACTCCAAATGCGCCGCAACGGCCCTCGACGCGCCTCCACATAGACTTTGAATGTAAACCAGACTCGCCTGACGCTCAAAACGTATTTGGTGTGAATGCACCATTATATGTCCAGTGTCATATCAGGTCCATCATATTAGGACCAAAATCTGGTCCTAATACGATGGATTCATTGCTTTGGGTCAGGGGTAATGTTTAGAGGTAAAATGCGAATTAAGTTTTGGTTAATGATAGAGTTAGGAATAGACTAGTATTGGTTAGGGTTAGGGAAAATGTGTAGATTAGGCAAAATTGCAGCTACTAATATGAAGGGAAATCAATGCAAAGTTCTAATATGGGTCAAAATAGTTTTTGACAAGCCTGTATAGAATTTTGTTTTCTAAACCATTCTATAAATAATGATGATATAATGTTAGGTTGTTTTTCTGCCAATTGGATAGCTGCAGTACACTAGTAGTCTAATGTGTTGAATGTGCTGAGACACATTCAACACATTAGAAACCAATCAGAACCAAAAGGCAAACTTTTGGTTCTGATTGGTCGTTTCTGGACAGCAGCAGAGCCAGATGAATTTTCACAGTTTCTCTGTTTCATATTTTACTGTCATGGATGGATGAATATTTGTTTAGGCTAACAAATATTCATCCATCCATAGTCTAACACACTTATCCTTGCACACACACATTCATACCTTGGGACAATTTAGAGAGACCAATTCATCAATTAATTTTTGAGAAATTTTACATGCTTATAGGAAGGTTTTAATAATGTTTCTTCTACTGTTTTGAACTCTGAAACTGATCTTGTTTTTTTCTCCATTGATTTTGGAGTCAGGGATTGTATTTGCGACGAGGCTTGTGTCTGTTTTTATTTCACAAATTTGTGTAAAGCCTCAAATTTACATAATGTCCAGTGCTGGCAAAACCTGGGTTTGAATAGTGATCTAGGTTACTGCCACCTGGGTGTGGGTCGGTGTAAAGGCCGAGCCGGGCTTAGATTGGCCTTCATGCCATTGCCAGCATGAAGGCCCTCCATGCAACCAGTGGAGGTTGGTCGCATGGAGGTGTGCCTTTCCTCAGACCTCCATGTTTGATTGGGGGTCCATCTTCTTTCATACCTCCCTGATTGATTGGAGGTCCATCTTTCCTCAGACCTCCCTGTGTGATTGGAGGTCCATCTTTCCTCAGACCTCCCTGTGTGATTGGAGGTCTGTCTTTCTTCAGACCTCCCTGATTGATTGAAGGTCTGTCTTTCTTCAGACCTCCCTGATTGATTGAAGGTCTGTCTTTCTTCAGACCTCCCTGGTTGACTGGAGGTCCATCTTTCTTCAGACCTCCTGGGGTAATTGGAGGTCCATCTTTCTTCAGACCTCCCTGGTTGAATGGAGGTCTGTCTTTCTTCAGGCCTCCCTGATTGATTGAAGGTCCGTCTTTCCTCGGACCTCCCTGGTTGACTGGAGGTCTGTCTTTCCTTGGTCTCCTCTGTTTTTCGGGAGCCTTCAGTTTGCAGGGGGACCTCTGGTTGGGTGGAGACTCTATGATGGTTGTTTTCCAGAGCAAGCTTCAACTTCTCCTTCAGGTCCGCAACCTGACCCTGCAGAGATTTTACAGTTTCCTCCTGCTTTTTGAATTTGGAAGCTTGCTCCGAGAAACTTTTGAGCTGCTCCTCGTATTTAAGTCTCACTCTATATTCTTCCATCATTACTTCTATGAGACCTTTATTGCGGGAGGCATATTTTTCAGCCTCCCACTTGAAGTGCTCCAGCTGTTGAAGAACAGTCTTGTCGGCTGTAACTTTAGAAGAGCTAATAACCTGTTCACGTTTGACTTGCAGTTGACGTTCTTTTTCCAACAGTTTTTGCAGTTTTTTAATCTCCTCCTGCTGGGATTTGACTTCAGCCTGGTATGAAATCCTTCGGTCTCTTTCCTCATGGAGATCAAAAATTGTACTCTGCAGTTCTGTTTTAAGATCGTCAACCTGCTTAGTCAGATCTCTGACGTGTTGGTTTGTCTCTTCCACTAAGGAGGTGATCTTGAAGTCAGCAGATGGAGTTGTTTCCTGCTTGACTTCCAATGATCTTGGAATCTCCAAGTCGCTGGAAGGACTTGATTCCCCCTGGATCTCTGCTGATTGATCTTCCAACTCAATGGAAGATAAATCAACAGATTCAACAAAATCGCTATCGTCTCCTAAAGGGAAAACGATAGCGTCGTAGTCAACTTGGATGTTGAGCTCCATCATTTCGACCCATGAAAGCTCTGCTGGAAAAGCTTCATGTTCACATCCAATCTGTTGTTGCTTCATGTTTAAACTGGTAAATTCTCGCTTCTATGAAAGGCGTGTAATATCTGAAATCGATATCTCGCTCTTTCCAATAAATTTCGAACGTGCTCTGAAGAGTGATCTGCCGCGATAGAACTGTGGAACAGGTCTGAGAAAACGCTGTCTGAGAGCTACATTCAAGAGAGAGATTCCCTTGTGATATCATAGAGTGATGACATCAATGCTGATGTCATTACCATTGGAAATGAAGTGCTAGCATAACATACCTCCCTCTCCCTTGCTAATTTTAATTAAAACCTTTTACCCATGGGCCTTGTTATTTAGTTGTTGGAGTCTTGACAGTTAATACAAAAACACTGTTTCCCTTTTGCATTTATATACCATGCGTACATTTAAGATTTAGCAGGTTATGTTGACAACTTGACAGCTAAAACCAACCAAGTTAGTTGGTGTCGGCAAGTGTTCAGTATTTTTTGTTTGTTTGTTTGTTTGTTTGTTTTATCTCTCTCCAGCAGTAAGCTAGGTGGCGGGACTTTGCGCACTTGATGTCCATTTCAACATCAAAGATAAACCCGTCTCTGCCCCCACGCGAGCAATCCACCCCCAATCATTCCAGGGCGTTTGTCAGCCGGTAGAAAACGTCCCTTTTTTTTTTGTCATAACGACACTTATTGATAATCAAATCAAGCCTGTAGCGGCTAATTAGGCAAATAAATACATAGACAAACACAAGTGACTAATGAAAACTATACTTAGATATACCATTTCTCATAAATGCTGTTTTAACCAAACCAATGTAATATTATCTGGACATAATCTGGCTAACGGATCAAGGCTAACAGCTCTGAGCTAACAGCTCGAGGTTAACGGCTTAATGCTAACGGCTCAAGGTTAATGGCTGAGAGTCAGATAAATATAACTCAGTCTGATTAAAATAACAATGCTAAACATCTAAACATTTCCATATCAATAAGTGAAGATAGTTATGCTGGATTTTATGTGTGTAAATTCCAATGGTAGCTCTATGAGAACATGGGCTGCAGGTACTATAGTATTTATATTTAAGCACCGTTTTATGCTGTTTATTTTAAGCATATTCCTGAAGTCAGTTTTTCACAAGCTGGCATTTAAGTCGTTCCTCATCCGTTTTTGTGCGTGTAAAATGCATTACACAACTTTTGTACTCACAACCAAGGAGCGCTTGGGTCCCTCGTCATTTTCCTCTTGGGTTTTATTGTTGATTTCTCTGTTGTTTCCCGCAAATAACCTTACACACCTGATATTGGACTTATTGGACAATTTTCTTGTCCGCCGTCAAAATAGTGACATAAAAATGTCTCAGGTCATGAGTTTTGCTTATTCCAAGGTGAGGTCCTTCTCACTTATTCTGCCACTGTTTGCTTGCCCAGGTTTGATCTACTTCCGCACGGGGGCGACATTTCTTGGATAAAAATGTGTATCTATTTTATTACATTGAGTGTTGTATGTATGGAAAAAAAATAACACCATAATTTCTCTTTTCGTGTGACAGAGCCATTTTACATACCTCCTTCAGTTCACATAGTTCAAAAACACTTTATAGATCCCAAAGGAAAATTAATTAATTATGTTTATTATGTTCTTTCCAGATTCCAAAAGGCACCAGGAGCTACACCACAAATTATGTACGCCATTTCTCAAACAAAACTGCTTTTGCTGTAAGGGATGTTTAAGTACTCGTACCCTCATCCTGGTGTGACTGACAGGGATTATTTGTGTATTTCATGTAATATTAGCCAACTGGAAGTTGCTGGGGATCTTAGAGCTTTGATGTACATTGCCTGTTGTTTTAACTAGTCTGTTTTATGTTGTCTGTTTGAACTTGTGTTTTTAACGTGGAGCTGTGTTCCTGCTTCCCGGACCAGAATTCCCATTAGTCCTGCCCAAAATTAGAATGAACAAAGATGTTGAAAGTCAAGTTTGATTGACTCATTGAACCCATTTTAGCCTAATTTACAGACCAGTAGACATATCTATATTGAATCTTTTCATCTTTTACTCTTCAACCCAAATGCCATGTTTAAACTGAAGGCTTAAAGTTAACTTTTCTATTTCTGTATGCCAAATACCTTTGGGAAAAGGTAGAAGAGTAGAGCTAAAGACCAAAACCAAATCACAGAAATTATTCCAAACTGTTTTTTGTTGTTTTGTTTTTTCAGTGTAATTTGCACGTCTAATTCGGCAACTGAATTTGTTTTTTTTTCCCACAACCTAATGAGTTGTTGTTGTTGCTGGATGATTGACAGTAAACCTTGAACCAAGAAGATTGTCTGTTTAAAGCTCATTCAAAAATATAATTAACACTGAGTGTTACAGAGGATAGTAGTTACACTCACACACAGCTGAGTCCAAAATTTAGGAGTAAGTTCTGACAAAAATGTTCAGATTGTAAAAAAGAAAACCTCCATTTAGACCAAAGAAGATGTCGATACTTCGGGGGGGACAAAGCAAGAAAATGCATTAACATTCGTTGTGTTTCCATTACAACTGTGCGCTAAACTCTGACAATATTCTGCTAAATGTCAGAAAAAAATACCATTTCACAATTGTGTTTTCCTTAAATAAGAAACACAATTAAAACCACACATGAATAACTGTGTTCACGTGATAAGCTATTAAAAAACAGGATGCACCATCATCCTTCAACAACTTCCTGTCACCTTCTTCTTCATGGTTTGCACCAGTGGAAAGACCCTGTTGTTGATCATGTGACTCGCGATGCCTCACTATGTTATAGTTGGCAATACCCCCCACTGCTACCTACAAGAATCAAATGTTTAAGTTCAATCCTTTATGACTTTCTTATCGCTCTTAAACTCATCATTGTTGATGGTCAGCTCTCTTTATTGGCAATATTATTCATACTGCCTCACACATATTTCATACACATACCTATTGTACATAAACTATTGTGTATCTATTTGGTTTTCCTTGTAGTTTAGCATCTTTAAGCATTATTGAGAAACTAATCAAATGTATCATTTAATTTTGTAGCAAAATACCAAATTTCACATCCCCTTTCCATTTTGGTCCAATGAACACTTACGAAAAACGACTAGTTATGATCACTGATCACTGATCAGACCAGAGTAACTCAAATTGACTGCCTACTGGTGGAACCCAACATGGGCACAAACTGAGACATCATCTTTCTGTCATCATTTTTCTTTTTGCTGGAATTCTTTCAATCACTTTGTTGAGGAAGACACCTGTGTGATCTCCTGACTCGTCTTCCTACCTTCAGTTCTTTTGTTTTTTAAATCATTTTCATGTATTACCAGACACATCTGTGTCACACATCTTGTCAATAGAAATGGACAAATGGAGAAGGTCTCAAAAGTGCCCGCAGCAGAATGTTATCAGTGAAGGATTCTTTACTTCTCTCTCAGATCTGGTTGAAAAAGAAGTAAATTGAGGTTTTGTGATGGCCCAGGCAGAAAGCCGATTGAAATGCATTGCCAGGTTCTTAAGAGAGCAACTCAAACACGTTTCTACAAACCTGGAGGTGAAGCAATTTTGTTAGAACAAAATTGTAGGGTGAAATTCCTTCAATGACATGAGAAACTGAGCGATTCAGTTTAGCGTACTTGATTTTTTTTCACACGCTGCCGCCATTTGGCTCAGTTATTGTTCTATAAATATCGGCAGGCTGCAGTTTCTCATGTGTTTCTGTTCAGCTTGTTTTACATTGCATGCCGTGAACAGTGCATGACTTCACTCTGTTGCGACACCTTGGCAGAGATTGTGCTTTGTTTTTACACGGTCACCCTGGATAATGAACAGCGTGAGAGCAGCTCGAGTGATTCTTAAAAAAAAAAAAAAAGTTGTTTTTTTTCCCCACTACACTCTAAAAGCTGTTGGGTCGTAGTTCAAATCAGACATTGGGTCAACCCAACAACCCAGCTTGTTTAGCTTCACCGTTCTCCATTTTCATTTTGAATAATGTTAATTCTGACTGGGAGTCATAATTTTGTTGATTATTACTAAGAGGGTTATAAATAATTTTCAGCATATCATTTAATAAAATATAAAAACAAAATGGGTCAATCTACCAATTTGAATCATTATACATTAAAGAATCAAAGCAACACTCCTGACATGTTTTGGACGAGGGAATGACTTTATAACGTGACACTAAGCTAAAAAAAAAAAAGTCGATTCTACAAAGTTTCTTTGTCTAGCCCTTAAAGGGACAGTATCTTAGCTCCTTCAGACTAGCCAGCAGCATTTAGCAAACACCTGGTAGAGCTGCACATCTACTGAGCTCATTATAGGAGCTACTTCTCAGTGGAACTCTGGTCATCACATTGTTAAAGGGTTAATAGAAGAGCCATGTTGAGATGACTTCCTGAAGGTGGAGTTTCAGAAAGAGCAGGAGTTTTTTAAAGAGTCAGAGGGCCAATTTCAAAAGTCAAATTTCCCAAGTAATTTTTGATACGTCATTTTTTTATAATAACTGAAGGTAACATAGTTACTTGACTGTCTGTGCCATAAAATGACTATATGTGGAAAAACACATAATCCCGCTTAACTCTGCTGCCAATAAAGACGTCATCCACCATCAGTTTGGAAGTTTTTCGTTGTTTCTGGCTGGGACGCTACATCCCGTCTCTGCTCAGTCTCAGCTCACCAGAGGCATCAGGTTGTTTGTTTCAGAAGATGTTATAAAGCAATTATACTGATCCGAGCACTGACGTTTGTCTTTTTATCTTCAGAAAGACAAATGCAAAGCTGCATTCCTCCATGGCTTTAACTGTTTTTGCCACTGTAAGCACACATCCTTCTGTGATCACTATGGAAACTAAGATCGGAGACTGAGAATAAACAACAGTATGCACACGTTGGGTTTCTCTAGAGTGCTGTAGAAATGCATTTGAAATTAAAACAAAGGTCCGCAAATTCTACGGTTGCGTAATCCACAAATACGCTGAAATTCTGCCAATGTCGTCAGCTTAAAAACAAAAATGGACAGTTCTTCCGGTTGACGATGAACAAACAAGACGCCTCTCTGTTGTTTCTCTCAGAATATGAGGCATCGTGTAAATAATGCATCAAATGGCAAATGTGCATCTGTGACAGGTGTTGCAGAAAACAGTGTAAGTAATGCATGATCGTACACCTGGTGAGGCTTTTTTTCTTCTTTCCCGGCAGACTGGAATAACGGCGTCGGATTCTCTTATTGGTTATGGAGACTCTGCCAGACGGCGGGGGAATAAGTTTTGTTTTCATGGTACAGTAAAAGTGACTCTTAATGACTAAACAAGCAGAGCGGCTCACAAAGGCTTGTGGCTGAAAATAGACTCTGACTTCTGATGCAGAGAGAATAAAGGAGGCCTGCGAGGCAGGAGGTTCAGTAAACAGCAGCGAGATCTGGCTGCAGAAAACAAGAGGGCGATAGTAGCAACAGGCTAAAAGGAAAACATTGATATTTATCGAGCATTGTTGGGGGCTTTTATGCTAAATTTGTTGTTGAGATTTTGGGTTAAAAACAAAAAAGTTTAGTTTCAAGAGACCAGAACGTCCACTGTAAGGGATATCTCTTTCTGATGAAGGTTGGAATAAATTTTATCAGATGGATGTTGGAATTTGATTAAAATGTGTACGAAACGGCACAATTATTATCGTAACATTTTTATTTTTCATATTCTTCCCTCTAACGCACCTGCCAAACTCAAGGCCAGCCGTCCAACATACATGAAGTTTCGCCTTGTTCTTTTATGCAATGTTTGAGAGATCCTTTAATCTCCATGGCAACCATTCAGCTGTCGCCTCATTGAACTTAGCACCACCTTTGAGGCCCAGCTCCTCCTCAGAGCTGCAGTTTCCACATTTCAGAGATTCTGTCAGCTCCTTCAGACTCGCCAGCAGCAATTAGTGAACTCCTGTTGGAACTGTGCATCTGCTGAGCTCATTATAGGAGCTACTTCTCAGTGAAACGCTGATTAAAACATTGTTTAAGGGTTAATAGAAGTCATGTGATGACTTCCTGTGGGTGGAGTTTCAGAAAGAACAGGAGTTTCTTAAAGAGACAGAGGACCAATTTCAAGGCGTTAAGCTATTAAGTCAAATGTCTTTTAAGACATATTTCATATATACATCATTTTATAACAACTGAAGGTAACATAGTTACTTGATTGCTTGATTGATATAAAATGCTTCTATGTGCTGATTTAAGTTTGCATCTCCCTGTGAGCCCCAAGAAGAAGGCATCCTTTTCACTCTGGTGTTATGCTGATGTTTTATCTGTATCCATGACTCAGCTGTGAGGTTCTGACTCCAACACGCACTAAAGTGTCCTTTGGACAGATCAGTCTGAGGACTCTTCAGTCCGTCTAGCGAAATGTCATCGCCTGATCGCTGCTGGCCTAGCCAATAATCTGAAAAGACAAAGGAGGTTAAAGGACAGCAGGTCCAATACTGATACCAATGAGAATAAAGGTAAGAGAAAGTGTCATGGCGTGTTGCGCATGACGCTGAAAGACAAATTGAGAAAATAATACAATTTATCAAATCAATGAAGAGCCAGAGCACAGATACAGGAGGGAGGCAGTCGGAAAATAAATTAGTGGAAAAGTCAAGGCCATCCAACCTGCGATTATCACATTTTAATCAAGTCAAGTTAATTTCACAAGATTTCAAAGTTGTTTAGCTCAGGACCAAAGGCAGGTGGGCCAGCTTCCGCTCCATCTGCTCCCAAATGTACCATTTGTCAAGCATGGTGATGGTAGAGTCATCCTGTGGTTTGATTTTTTTGTTTGTTTTTGAAAGGTACAGATCCGATATTAATATCTGTATCATTCACGACATTGAAAAAAAAATTCTGTATCAGGTATTGTGACAATGTGGCCATAAGGGCAGATCTACTTAGTGTAATTCTATGCCATTGAGCGACATCATGGGTTTTTATGCATTTTACATTATATTTTGAATTCCTAATTGCACTTTCTGAACCATTTGAAAGAAATTTTGTTGCGGTTTATTTATTTATTTTTACATGTTTGACCAAGATAGTCTACCTATTTTGTTTTTGATAGTTTCAGTTTCTTCATTAATCATTTTTACATTGGCTGTTCTACTAATTGATCTGACTGAACAAATTAAAGTTGTGGTTGTCCATAAAATGTTACTGATTTTATGTCAAAACTTTATTTTCCTTTCCTTTAAAGCCGTAGTATGTATCTCTATAACTGTTATTTGTTAAAACTGTCACCGTGACACACACACACACACACGCACACGCACACACACACATATAGATATAGATATATATATTATAAAGTGTTTCACTTAGTAGTAAAATCCCTGAAATAAATTGACTTTTCAACAATATTCTAATTTATTGAATGGGTAAATATGTATATACACATACATCAGTGACTCGCGTGGCTCCCACACTGCTGAGATGTGAATAAAATCAGTTCCTTTTGCTTTCTGTTCTGAACAGGTTCAGGTCCTGCTGCGCTCTCTCTGCAAAAATGAAGTTAGTCTGTCTCACCGATCTTTGCGTAAGGAGAATGAAGTAGGAAGCAATTTTCTCCCGCGTGAAATCATAAACCGCCAGCTGATAAGTCAGCCTACAGATGATCAGTCTAACATAAAGGGGGGTGTCGGTGATACGGGGGTGACGTCAGGAGCGGGGAGCCGCGGCGCCGCTGAGCTCAGAGCAGGACAGGCAGAACCACCAGCAGTGCCAAGGTGCGTGCGCGCGCCCTTTCTCTCTGTTTCCCCAAACTCCTTCGCGAGCCAGAGGAGCGGAACCCGGAGCCGAGCTGGAGCGGAAGCGGCGCGGGGCATGATGAACAACAGGTCTGTGACTCCGCGGCTCGTCGGGGCCGGAGCCGTGGACCACGAGCTCGTCATCACCTCCACCTTCGGGACCCTGCTGTCCGTGGTCTACATCATCGGCGTGTCCGGGAACGTGTACACGCTCGTGGTGATGTGCCACTCCATCCGCTTCGCCACCTCCATGTACATCTCCATCATCAACCTGGCGCTCGCGGACCTGCTGTACCTGTCCACCATCCCCTTCGTGGTGTCCACCTACTTCCTGAAGGACTGGTACTTCGGCGACGTGGGCTGCCGCATCCTCCTCAGCCTGGACCTGCTCACCATGCACGCGAGCATCTTCACGCTCACCGTCATGTGCACGGAGCGCTACCTGGCCGTTACGCAGCCGCTGGACACGGTGCGGCGCTCCAAGAGTTACCGCAAGGCTCTCGCGTGGGGTGTGTGGCTGCTGTCGCTCGTGCTCACCGTGCCCATGATGGTGATGGTGGCGCAGACGACCAAGAAGACGTCGGACGGCGGCGTGAAGAGGATGTGCGCGCCCACGTGGGCTCCCCTGGCGTACAAGGTGTACGTGACGGTGCTGTTCGGCACCAGCATCATGGCGCCGGGCCTCGTCATCGGCTACCTGTACGTGCGCCTGGCGCGCACCTACCTGGAGTCGCAGCGCAACGCGGCCATCAGCAGCGGCGGCAGGCGCTCCCCGAAGCAGAAGGTGCTCATCATGATCTTCACCATCGTGCTGGTGTTCTGGGCGTGCTTCCTGCCCTTCTGGATCTGGCAGCTGCTGCCGCTGTACCACGCCGAGCCGCTGAGCCTGGCCTCGCAGACGCACACGTGCATCAACTACCTTGTGGCGAGCCTGACGTACTCCAACAGCTGCATCAACCCGTTCCTCTACACGCTGCTCACCAAGAACTACCGGGAGTACCTGAAGAACAGGCACAGGAGCTTCTACAAGTACACGTCGTCGTTCAAGCAGCGGCCGCCCAGCCTGCACTCCTGGGGCAAGTCGGCCTCCTCCAGCAACCAGTACGAGTTCAACTCCGAGACGCTGGTGATGGGGACGCTCAGGTGACTTCTTTCTTGGAGGAGGTGGAAAGATGGCTCCTAGAGACAAGAAGTGCTATAGGTGAGTATATTTTTTTTGTTTGTTTGGATTAAAAAGGAGGCCGCACCGTCACCGTGCGTAAAGAGCGCGCAAAGTTTGGCTTTGATTTTTAGTCAGCAGCGCGCTTATTAGTAGAACTTCAAGAACTAAAGCCTTTCAGAAATATTCAGACCACTTTAAACTTTTTTATATTTGTCCTGTCAAAAACCCCAAATCCAATTCATTTTATTAGGTTTTTATGCGATGCATCAACAGACAGTATATTGCAAAAATACGAGAGAAAAAAAGGCAAATCTAAAATTTTCTTTTTTTACCAAACAGCTCAAATCAGTTGGATTGAGTAGAAGGCATTTTTGAAGATTAATTTCAATTCTTGCCACATATTCTCAGTTTATGTCTGGACTTTGACTGGGCCAATCAAAGCACGCACCCATATGTGCACCATTGCAGTTTTCTGGCCGGTTGCCCAGATCCTCAAAAAACCTGGCCTGATTTTGGCAGATACCAAAGTTTTTTGTCACAGTGGGGTGACTAGGGTTAACTGCAAATGTGCAGATCTGACCTGGTGGACTGGTCAGTCAGTCCAACACCTCTCACTGCAGAGCTGAAGAGGACAGTGGTTGATTTTTAGACCTTTGCTGATTGGTTGATAAGATCGGCCTCACAAAATGAAGGAAATGGGCGCAATAACCCTCCTTAAATATGCTTTCATCTAAAACACAAGTGTCAAACTCAAGGTCCGGGGTCCAAATCCGGCCCCCCATGGCTTTTTGTGTGGCCCTCTAGACTCCAGATGCCAAGTTACAGAAATCAGTCCTTCCAGTTAAACTGAATACAAGTGACTTGGATTAAAAGTCAAGCTGTTCCATGCAGGACATAAGGTTTTCCACCCAGGGCAGCATGACAGAGAGAAAAATTGACGGCTTTCAGTTGTGTCCCAAACTGGTGTCACGGTAGATTGTTTTTATTTTCTAAATTATTTTATCACTGTGTACGGGAAACATGAATCGGAAAAGTAGCCAAAAGCTCTAAAATATCCTGTGTTTGAATGACAAAGTCCAATCACAGTCCTACGCCTTCCACAGGTTCTTATTTTTTTCATGTGTAAATATCAACTATATATACATTTTCTCCCACTTCACAGTATTGTACCACGGAGTGTTGGTCTATGAATTTTGAAGTTGAAACATGAAAAAATGAACTGTTCCAGAGGTATGAAGACATTTGCATGTAAACATGTAAACTCTTTTACTCTAGATAGAAACTTAACTACATTGTGGAGGTAAAATAGTATTTAAATCCATCTAATGTAGGATCTACACAGTTTAATCCAGGACTGGTTTAAAGTTCATCTTGGTGGTGAACGAGATAAAAGTGACTGTCAAATGAAATAATTAGCAGAAATCATTGTTTACCCCTGGGTTCAACCAAAGAGCCAGGGAAACAAATCCAATCGTTTTTGCATGGTCCTTTTGCAGCTCCGTTTCGCCTCGTGGTTGCTCAGCTCTTCAACTCTTAAAAACAAACATCGACTAAAACTTTACCTGTGGTTAACGCGCTGCAATTAAAAACCCACAAAGTCCTTTGATTAGTTCGAACATTCTCCCAGCAGGCATCAGGATTCATGAGGGGCTTTGCATTATTGACTCACAGTAACATGACGTGGGTGTATGCGTGTGTGTGTGTGTGTGGAAGGTGATGTGTTATTGATGGATGTGACTAAAGAGGTGAGGAGGACTGCAGCGGTTGATGCGGTGTAGGTGTGAATCTGGAATCCGTCCCGTCCTTCTGGGATGATCTGAGCTCGTAAACTTGTCACAAGTTGTTTTCTGTTCCTGGGTTGACCAGCTGATGGCTGGACAGCCTGGAATCACAACGTCCTCCAAAGACCCAGGAGGTCGGGAATCCATCCCAGGGTCGGGTTCATTTATCACAACAAAGTTGGGTTATGAGTTTGACCTGGTTAAGTTTTTAACCCAAAAACTTTGTTGAAGTTACTAATTCCTGCTAATAGCAAAGAGTGGATTGAAAAGAATAATCTGGATTTAGGCCCGACACGATACGTTTTGCCGGACGATAAATTGTCCCAGTAATTATTGCAATGACAGATAACAACCTTAAAAAGTGTTAAATTCATGAAAGCCTTAAAATATTTTAAACTCTTTTTTAAAAAAGTAAGTTGGCCTTAAATATGTTAAGTCTTAAATTTTGCCTAAGTAGGAATATTTAATATCGTAAATGGGTTTGTTTTTTTTTCTTGTGGGAATTTTCTGTCAGGCAAAAATCCAAAAAATGATAAACAGAATGGAAATTATAAAGTTCATTTTAATTTATCATGCCATCAATTTATCAATTGCTTACTGCACAGACTTAGCTGGATTAATAAATTAGTCATTCCCATGTTAAGAAGACATTTTATTTTTAATTCATTTCAGGTCTTAGATTAAAGGAAATTAAAAACAACTTCATAATTTTGTGATTTTCTTGTCAAAAAAACTAACTCAATCAATTACAGCCCATCTACAGTAACTATGAGTTACTGCTCTCTGATCAGGCTCAGCAGTTTAATACTAAAGCAGTTTCAATATTCATACACTCGCTTCATAACTCCAAATTATTTTCCGTTTTTTCCCCTTGACCACATAGAAAATACTGTGAAGAAAACGCCACTTAAGAAGCTGAACTACGTCGGCGCAATGCTACTCGACACACTATTGGCTGGCATTTGCAGAGCAGCCAATCCAGGAACACCGTTCATCTTCCTTGCCGCTGACTGATTGTATCCCCAAGAGTGGGGAGAATGAAGCCTGTGGACATTAGCTTCTGCATTAGCGCCAAGACGGTTGTGTATTAATGCATATTAAGGTGTATTTTGTGTTTGAACTATTGAAACAGGCAGGTATAAGTGATTTTATTCCGCTATACATTTCTGGAATAGAGGAATGTGCCTCTATTCCAGAGCAGCTGATTCAAATGATTGCATGACCACCAAGTACTGCAGAAACCTGTTGATGTCCCAGAGATACAATTCAGGTGTGTGGCAGAAGGGAAATACCTAAAACATGCAGGACAGGGGGACGGTGAGGACCAGGGTTGAGAAACACTGCACTAGACGTTGTGGATTGTTGTGGTTGTGGTCATTAACCCATATGAACACTGGGCCTCCACCGTAAACGTCTCTTTAATCTAAAGATCCTTTAGTTTACAGACAAAAGGAGTTTCAGAGTTCACAACTGACAAACTGTTGCTAGTGTATGCAGGCCTAGCTTAACAAGTTTAAGTGTGGAAAAGAATACAGTGAAAAACATCTGGATGAGGGATGCAGAAACACAACTCGTGGTTTCTGAGAGGGAAAAGACACGGAGTGTAGACAGAAGGAAATGAAGGATATGGTGATGCTTGTCTGGACACGTCTGCTGTGGTCCTCACACCCAGCAATGAGACAAGGAAAGCATCACATTTTCTCTCCGTATGAAAATGATCTGAATGCAATCTTGAGCTGTGACAATTTTCAAGCCAATCCAACTCCTTTTGTACGTTCAAGATTCGTGAAAAATTCAGGGTTGTTTTTGTAGGAGGTTGTTGATGTTTCTCCTGAGTCCCAAAAAATATTCTCATCCTCTGAGTTCATGTGATTTATTAAATATGACTGACTTTAACTCATAAATCAGCACGAAGACTATAAACGTACTCAAGACTAATGCGGCAAACAGCTGGTTCTACCCACTGAAATAGAATAAACATACTATTCCCCCCAGAAAATGACCTAATCTCCAATCACTAGTCAGGAATTTGATCTATTATTAAATGTTCTGGTTGGATTTGTAAGCAAAATGACCCCCCCAAAAAAAAGCACACCACCAACATGTGGCCATTTTATGGAGATGAGATGCAATATCACTAAACATTCACAGCCATGTGAAAAGTAAGTACACCACATTTCAATTCAAAACCTTCATTAATCTGACCAAGAAAACTGAAAAGGTCTAAACAAAAACTTTTAATGAGATTCTCTTGAGGGGGCATTCACACCAGTCCTGTTTAGTCCACTTTAGTCGAACTCCAGTCTAAAAAGTCCGGTTCGTTTGGGGAGGTGTGAATCGAACTCAGAGTCGGACCAAAACAGCAAACTCTGGTCCACCTAAAAACCTTTTTTTTTTTTAGATATTGCATGAAATTCGGTCTTGAATTCCAAGTGATTATCAGCCAAACATTCAACGCACTTATCTCCAAATCGCCAACTGATCCATGTTGATGTATTAATGTGTGTGTTCATGATGGCTATTGGGTGAATGTGGCTGTAATGTGTTCTGAGTGGAAAACTCACCGTATGAATTCAGTTCATTTACTATTTAAACTCCCTGGGCAGACAGGGCCTGTTTGGGGCACTGCTGCCAAGAGAGACGAGGCTGAGAGGCCCTGATGATGGAATCTGACGAAGAATCCCACTTCTTTTGGTTCCAAAAGAAGTAAATAACACCTGATCCAAAATAGAGGTACTCCGTCTCCTGTACTTTGATGAGGTCGTTTTCTGGCCCAACCTCTGGGCCTTCCTCCGTTTGGACCACTCGTTAATTCTTCAAAACTTCCACTCCTGGCAGGTACTTAAAAATCTAAATTATGTGCGTAAACTGTGAGTATTCTCTTCCTGACAAAGAAAGACTCACTTAAATCTGTATCAGGTGAAGAATACCTCAACCATATTCCTCCGACTCTTTCAAAGTTCCCTTGTTTATTTTCCCTTAGCATTTAAATACAGAACATACAAAGAAATGTGTCTTTGTATGCGTCTGTATGTTGCAACCAGCAGCTTATTTGGCACGATTTTAAGTTTCAACTTCCAACAGGAACAAGGCTAATTTAGGTATAAACTCTGTGAAAATTGAGTTTACTCGCTGCTGGCTTTCTCTTTCAAGGAAGGAATGAATAATCAGGTTATTTTAGTTCATCAAATCCTGCTGCTGCTGCTGCAAATAAAAAAACTTCATTCATTTCTGGTGTCCAAACAAGATCCAAAGGATAAAAAGACCGAGGCAGCTCATTTCTCTGGTTTTAGTCTGAATCATTTACCCAAACAATGAGTGACTCCTTTCCTGCTTGGATACCAGATTGGCATGCTGCGCTGCTATTTGACTGTGAAAACATTTCAAATTGCTGTTATAAAAGTTGAGAAATTAAACTGCCTTTGTGTGTAGAGGTCATGAACGTCACTAAAACTTGCAATCCCCCCATTTTTGATGCTTTATTAGGCATTTAGTGCATAAGCTCTCAGCTGCTGCTGGTTGTTTGGTCTTTGTTTTAATTTTTTGGGCTGGGCTTCATGAGGCTATAATTGAGCTGGCAGTGTGGCCCAGTGGACCACAGCAGTTTGACCAGCTGCTCCTTCATTAACACCAGTGTCACTGAAAAGTCCACTCTGACTTTGGACTCTGGCTATTTCTAGACCCACTAAGGTTTTCTGAAATGCTAATGAAGTCACTATGGGAACCTGCCCAACCACTTCCTGCAAAGGAAGATTGCTGTGGTGATGATGGACCGACATCCCAAAGTGAGTCTAACTGAGCTGAATAATGTGAAGAGGTGATTCATTATTATAGCACAAACAAACCTCCAATCGACTATTTATATGGTTATTTTTCTCAGCAGCAGCAGCTTTGTTGTTGACAAAACTACTCTTCAAACGCCAAGCCCAGCCTCAATTCACAGTGTTTCCGTGTGGCTAAAGAGCTAGCCTATAATGCTAGTCTAGCACTTTAAGCTTTGCACAAGGGTAAAAAAAAAAACAAGAACTTATGACTCAAGAATTTGCCTTCTGAGATGTTTTAGTGTAATTTATTTGCAGAGAGCTCAGAGAAGTTCTCCAATTTCATAAACGTCAGTGATGAGTTCGTCCTGCTCTTCCTCCCCTAACCGCGTTATCATTGGTCATAAAATTGCTCAAAATGGAATTATGAAAATAAATGTGCTTACTGGAAACAATAAAACATTTTTTTTCACCAAGATGAGGTGTTTTCTCAAAAGTGATTTTGGGAAAAAATAAATTCTTGCCAAAAGTCCCCCCTCGTCAGCTAAAAAAGACTCTTGGCAAATAATGACTCGTGTTATGAAGGTGACAATATTTAAGGCCAAATCACATTCTTTTTAATGAATTTCAGGCATTTTAAGGCCTCAATGTTGGAAGCATGAATTTAAGACTCTTTCAGGATTCGCAGACATCCTGTACTTCTCCCAGCACTAACAGGGCAAGCTCTAGCATCAATGTGTAGCAGAATCATCTGTAGCTAATGAACATGCCTCGCCTGTGAAGTAAGACGAGGAGAACTTACAACTTGCTTTATTCTCCTTTGCCTGCTCTTCACTTGTGCTGGGGCAATTAGCACAGCATGCCAGAGAGGGGCGGTGGTCCGCTGAGTCACACTCTGCCAAGTGGAGCCCAACGCGAATCCTTTCAAAGTCTGGGGCAAAGCTGGTCTCTATGGTACGCTCAACATCTGAAGGTGCTCTTTTTTCTGAAGTTGTACCAGCACAGTCATTGATGCAGACAATAAAGATGATAGTATAAGTCAGGAGAAGGAAGGGCCAAACCTTCCTAGAACCAGACATGTCAGTTCATACGATGCTACGCCAGAAAAGCCTAGGAAACCTGCCTTGAGAAGATGAAGAGCGACTTTGAACATGACAGCTGTGTAAGGCCTGGTGTTACCTGAGCTTGTGAACTTGACTTTGGTAAAATATTTTAAAATTATATGTCCGACACCTCACATAAATTGAGGCTCTTATAAAACACCATCACAAACTAATCACTATGCTTCTTTCTGTCGTGTACATTATATGCAGCAGATGGAAAAAACTTACACTTCACGCTTCGTTTCCTCTGCGTCAGAATTGCATTTGCAGCAAAGCAGTGATAAGTTCTTTGCTTATAGCTTTTAGTCTTCAAATGTGTTCATAAAATTGTTGTTTTTCATACAATTACAACTCAGAGGTATCCCAGTTTTCCTGTTTCGGTGTCGAGGTTCACGTATTTGCAAAACGAGACGCAACACACGAACGAGCAAACAGCAATCACTTTCGAAATGTCTGAGGCAAAGCGAGCTTCCAATACTCAGGAGGAGCGAGTAGAAACCTGAGCTCGGAAAGCGTACACACCGAACTTTGACAGACGTCATCAAAGTGAAATAGAGTTTCAATGAGCGACTCTAAAAGCAATCCACACAATCTATTAAGAATAAAAAGGGAACAGGAAACAAAGGATTGGCTGCAGCAGCTGTGTGGAAAATAAGAAAGCCAAGGAAGGTGACTTCTCACACCGATCATCAATCAAGCAATTTCCTCAAGTGGCTCCCAAGGTGCGGATAAGAATGGAGGCATACGCACGCGTCATCTTGGCTGATTTTTATAAATACAAAGTGTTCACTCAAGTGTTATGGCTTCATAATTGCTGAAAGAAAACAGGACATTACATCTGTGTGCTAAAACAAGGTATTGGCACATGGAGTCCACGAAGTTCAATCAAACGTGAGAAAACAACAAAAACCTTGGCACAAGGAGAAAGAGAAATGTGACCCTGAGAGTCTGAAGATTTGCATCTGTGACCCGGTTTCATTTTGAGCAGAACATTCAAAAAGTTCAGAATGATCAGAAATGTCCATGAACCCAAACAACTTGACTGAAACGGGACCAACCAGAACCGTTGGAAGACGTAACGGAGGAGAAAAAAGCAACTGCTCCTGATTTTTCCTTTGCGTTTGTTGATTAAATAGTTTGTTGACAAAGAAAAAGATAATCTGAGTAAAAGCCAAAAAAAAAAAAGTTTTCAGGTGATTTGTTAAATCCTCCTGTTTGGCTAAGCTAAACATTCTGCGACAGTAAATTCATCTTCTGTAAACACATCACAAGTTGCCAGGTTGGTTTCTACTGAAATTATTTGAAAATGTCATCTTGCACTTGCTCAGGTTATCTGTCTGACATTAAATTTTGTTTCATGAAATGTGAAAATGTAACAAAACCAAACAACAGAAGAAACCAGAGGACAGAGATTTACATCCAGACACACAGTAACCAGGAACACTAAGCCATAAAAAGCCATCATTACCAAGTACTGGGCATCCAAAGAAAAAGATTTGACTATTAGGGGTGTACCGAGCCAATATTCATATCGGAAATCGGTCTGATATCAGGCAAAAAAGGAGTATTGTATTATATCAAGCTGCATCTAAAATCTCTGACAGATGCACTCCTCTCCAGCAGCACTATGTATCCCAAACGCTTTGGTTATAGGATCAGTTCTTCTCATACATATTATTGTTGACCATCGTTTTCTGTTTGAGACATTGATTTTTGCTTGTTTTTCTGTTTGTGGTAAGGCTTTTTATAACATCCCACATGACAAATTAAATAAAAGTATTTACGATTCGTGGTGATATCAGCCAATACTCAGAGCTGTGATATCGGTCTCGTATCAGAATTATTAACGTCTGAATTTATAAAGAAGTTTCTTGCTGAAGAAAGAGTCTTAGTGTGAAATTTAAAAGTTGGTGCTTTGACACAAGACAGTCGGTGTGCAAAACTCAATATGGAATGTTGAGTTGAGGGACATTTCTGGAATATGACGGCAAAATGTGGAGCTGCGTTTTGCAGGAACATTCGGAAGACTTGGACACTCATCAGTGGTGGAATGATGGAGAAAATTTGTGCTGTGGAATCCCAGCTTGTACGCCGCTACGTCCAAACAACCAGAGTCTTTTCGGTTCGGTAGAAAATTGATGTTTCCAAGTAAGAATTTCTGCCGCGGTAAATTTCCCATCTGAAGTTCATCTTCCTCTGTCTTGTGTCTCTCCTCCAACTGGAATCATAAGCTCGTCAACTCTTTGCTGCTCGTGTTTGACGCAGCGGCCGGCGATGTTTCTCGATCACAGCCTGTACACCTAAAATAAAAAAGTTTTATTCTCTTGTTCACTTTCTTCGTCTCCGTCTTTGTTGCAGGGCTCGTCCAAGCGCACGGGGAAGCAGCGCAGTCGGCGGACGCCTCAGGGCAGGGAGGGGTCGGAGATGGCGTGACTGGGGTCACAAGTGAAGGAGACGGTGATGGCGTAGCGCGTCCCCCACGTTACCTTCTCCACGCGGTGGAGGTTCTCCGATCCAGAGGAGAAGAAAGACACCCGACCTGGACAGGAGAGAGGAAACGAAACAAAACAAACAAAACTCTTTAGGGAGGAAGTGAATGTACAAAAAGACTTCAAAGAGGAAGTTTAACTTTTCAGGAAATATTTGCCGTTTGGCTTTAATCCACATCTGGTGATGGGACATTTGGCACAAAGCTTTGAACATTGACTTTTTAAGAAAAAAAAGGTAGTTGGTGATCTTTACTGAACAAATGGTAAACAGGGTTAAACATATTTATTACATAAATTGTGAAAAATATTTATAATTTAAATAAAAGATTTTTTTTTTAAATGTTGGTCTACTTTTTACCAAGTTCTCATTTGTTCGTGTCGGTAAGAGTAAGTAAAGCAGTTTACAGTCATTGTTGCTGCATCGATAGTTGATACAGCTACATGCTATGTCCCTTATTGTTTGAGAAATAAATATCAATATAAAAAGTGAAGTGCGACCAGCTTTCACTTGAATCACAGCAGTAGGTCTCCACCATCTGGAATCCAAACGTTTTGTTCATTCCTCTTAACTAAACAGCTCAGATTCAGTCAGAACGTCCAAGTCATGAATACTTTTGAAGAAGAAGAAGTTTTACTTATACAGCTCTTTTCAGCAACAAGGCAGTTAAAAGTGCTTTTCCAGCTTTTACCGCTAAAGTTAACAGCTTTGTTGTCCATCGTGGTTTTATGAGCCGAGGCAGCAGTGAAACACCCAGCGTGCTGCTGCTGCAGTAAGTGAATGAAGGAATGGAGAGAAACAATTGCACAAGAGCAGAAGATGGAGTGAGGGGGGCATTTTCATTTGAAACTCACAAAAGGACTTTGTAAAGTGAGCAAACAAAGTCCAGAATGCAACGGAAAACAAATCAAAGAAAGAAGAATTAAAAGCTGGCAGTTTCAAAAATGCTGACGTGTTAGCAGGTTTAAGAAGCTACTCCAAGACTTTAAAGATCTGGCATCAAGCTAACCTTCAGATGAAGTTCCTCCCTCCATAGCAGAGAAGGTTTTGGGTTAGATTCCCAAATGCAATTGGAAGGAAGACCTTCCTATGGAAACACAGCATCCAAATACTGTGAGCTACAAGGATGAAAACAACTCAAACAGAAAGATTTTGAAAATGAAGATATTTGAAAATTGTAAAAATTCAACAGCACAGTTACAGATGACTGCTCAACAGTTGTGGATATTTTGAATTTAACTACTTGTGGAAAGTAAGAGAAACAACAATTTTCTTTCTCAAAACCTAAAATAAATCCATTTACTGAAACCCTTCTCAAGCATTTCGCTCTTTAATCAACACTTGGTGATTTTCTGAAAGTCTCTTCATTTATCCAAGGCTAACGAGCTGCTGTCACATTCCAGCCAGAGCGGATCTCACTAAATACAGTCTATCCTAGATTTGCATAAAAGTTGATACAATCCAGAGAGCGGCTGTGCATCACAATTATGTTTTTCAAAGTTTTTCAAAGTCGTTTTAAAACTTGCTATTGCCTCAGCTTTTTTTTTTTTAAAGGGGTTAACTCATTAAATGAAACAACAACAAAAAAAAGAAAAAGCTGGAGTCGGTGTTCTACTTTCCCCATGATGGAACAAACAACTCGTGTCCCTGTGTGATGTTCTGTGGGAGCTTTTCTGGGGGAGTTGCAATCCCCCTGGCAGCCTGTTAGATTAGAGGTTGTCAAAGAAAATTAGATCTCACTGTTAAACAAAAGAATCTACCGTGAAGCAAAGAACCAGGAATGGGCGGCAGGACAATTAACTCCCAAACGAGGATGAGCAGCAAATACAGGAAAGGACTGCAACGTGAGAAAAAACAAGGGCATTTCTCCACGCCCGAGTTGGCTGCGTGGCTTTAGATAACTTCCAAATGGCATTATCTGGAAATAATTCCCTGCAAGTGTCAGTGGGAACGCTCACAGTGTTTACTGTGAAGAACGTTTCAGACTCCCAACAGTGGAGTGAGGGAGATTAGCCGCGGCACAAAGGAGAGACGCCGCCGGTGGAGTTCAAGAGGCTTAGACAAAAACTTTTCCAGGTCATTTCCAGGGCGCAAAGGAACTAGGAAGTAAAAGGGTAAGGGTTTGCTTTTCCTCGCATCCACACCACAGATAATACCAAGAGAAAATCCAGAGGCCAGAAAAAACTGCAATTTGTGCTCTTCTAATATGAAGCATATAAAAAAATGAATTTCATTCCATTTTATTAACAGTTTTTGTGTGGGATGAGAGAGGAATTGTGCATTTTAGGGCTCATATCAATATAGAACCTGTGTTTTAGATGGTGGTACTTGTCAAAGTAAGAAACTCAATGAATCTGAAACTTCTGGCTACATCAGAAGTTCTGGAAAACTTGGACAAAGCAGATCCAGATACAAGAATTACACATATAAATCCTGTTCTACCACTGAGGAGCTGTGTAATGCATCTGTAAAAGCAAAAGCAACTAACTGGTTTACAAAGCAGCATCCAATTTTAAGGATGCATAAAATGATTTTAGAGCAGTTTAATGGCAATGCTGACTGAGCCAACTAATATTGAGAGGTGTCAATAAATAATTCATAAAACGGTTACTTAAACATGTAATTAAATCATTAACCTTGGCAAATAGGATAGCTTATTCAATATACCATAAAAAGGCACATAAAACCAGTCCACTAGTATTTAATGGACACATGCTGCATGCACACCATGAATTTATTTCATCTCTCATCATCACGCATGCAAATGATGTTCCGCCTGAGCAGCAGCGACGATGAATTCAAAAAGGCAAAAGGCTCTCACTTAGGGCGATAAGACTGTACAAAACCCAAAAGCCAATTATAACGACATAAAAGATTGATTTCTGAAGCAGATGGAAAAGCAGATCCGGGCTACAAAAACAATCAGAAATGCAAATGATATTCTGCTGAGAAACAAAGAGTTGTGCTGTGAATTTGTAAAAGCTGATGTGACTCGTTAGTTTGGTTCGGAAAGAACAAAAAGCTTGGCGTAATGTCTTAAAATTGAACCCTACTTAAACATCTGCACAGCTTAACGTAGGCGTTACTGGGTCTTCATGATGCCGTTTATTAGTAGCAGGTTTATTAAAAGGTAGATTTTATTTAAGTGTGTAAGGAATCTTCTTCCATTGGATTTAAAGTATAACCATACAATCAGACATAATTTATTTGTACTTGATGACGCCTTAAACTTTAGTGGTGCAACTTAAGACATTGTCAGGTCAATGTATAGATCACTCCCACCGGCTTGTAGTGAATCGGCTCCCTCAAAGGACGATGGTCCAGAATAGGTCAATGGCTGGAAATGTGTTCCCAGATACAATCAGCCACTTATAATATTCCGATTAGTTATAATGCAAAAACTACAGATGAATTCAAGTCCATCTAAGCATCTTCCTTTTGTCGCTAGCACAATGCTAGCAGTGGCAGATGATTTTCAAGGGCCAGCATTGTTTGTCAGCTACATAGTATCATTTTATAACACAATCGAGTAACTTTACCTTCAGTTGTTACAAAAATGCTTTATATATCAAATGTGACTTAAAAGAAATCTTCCTTTTTAATTTAACGCCTTGAAATTTGGCCTCCGTCTCTTTAAGAAGCTTCTGATCCTTCCAGAAACTCCGCCTTCAGGAAGCCATCACAACATGGCTCCTCCATCAATCCCTTTAACAACATTTTTTACCAGTGTTGCACAAGACGTAGGTCCTATAATGAGCTCAGCAGATGCTCAGTTCCACCAGGTGTTTGCTAATTGATGCTGGCTAGTCTGGAGGAGCTGAGTGGGAGGGCTGCTCTGTGAGGTGGAAGCTTGGAAACTGCAGCTTGGAGGAGGAGCTTCGTTTTGAACAACTAGGTACAACCAGGCGTTTCGCATAGCCAAATGGTTGCCATGGAGATTAAAGTATTTCTCAAACATGCATGAAAGAATCAAGGGAACACTCCAGGTATGTTTATGATCAGGGGACAACGTCATACCGTGATGAAAAGCTCAAAAGTCGACTTTACATCGTACTGCTTCTTCAAGTGAAGCACCGACTCCAACCTTTTAAATCATTCAATAACATCAGAACGTCATCTAAAGACCCCCACTGAGTCTTCCCTTACATTTTACCTTCTAAAAGGAGGAAAACAAACGTTTTCATTTAATGTCGGGGGACTGTAATGATTACTACAGTCACAGCAGTCAGCAAGTTAGAAATGCAAAAAAAAAAAAAAAAGAGACAAAAAGAAAGGGCACAACAAAGATCTGTGAGCTGAATCCAAGAGAAGATCTGCAGGAGGCCTGTCAGGTTTCTTGGTATCGATGCAGACGAATGCGCTGTTGGACTGTTCTCTCATCTGTGTCGAGCTTTGCCTCGGAGTTTGTTTGGTTTTATCTTTTGTGCCGTTCCGGCAGCAGATTTTGTCGCCCTGCGGGGGGGCTCTATTCAGCTGCTCTCTCTGCTTTCTTAGATAATTTCATTGAGGTGTCCGAGGTGCAATGGAAGCCGCTGCTTCACGAGTCGCTGTCATTTCGACACGTTGTCACATAACCACAAAATTCAACGTTCTGAATGTTTTTTATTTTTTTTTGTGTGTGTAAAACTTCAACACAAAGGAGTTGTGAAATGAAAAGAAAAATTATGCATTTAACATGTTTTTACAAGTAAAAATTTGCGGCTACTTGAGCTGTTGTTGGCTCCCCATACGAAATCCAGTACAACAAATGGCGGTGCAAATACGTAATCAGAGTAGCAACCAAGAGGTGCTTCTCTGGAGGAGGTGCAAGGATCCACAGCTCAGGTGGGAGCATCTGGTGGCTTTAAGACTCAACAAACCTGGAATTTATGGAAGTTGGTCAGATGAAATGAAACCTTTTTCACCCAATAAAAGCAGCTCTGTGTGGTGAAGCAATTCAAAGAGTCATTGTGGACAGAAAGGATCACTGGTGGCCCTCAGACTTGACGTAGGACAGCCTCGACATGCTAACATAATAGTTACTGGGCAGCAGAGGAGATATTCAACAGTAACATCCTGAATGACACCATCAGTTGCTGGCAAGCACCGCTAATTGGTCTGATTCGCTTTTGCGGCTCCTCTCTGATTTGCCGTATGGTTAGAAACCTGGGTAAAGAAAACTGTTGGGGTAGGGAACACGATCGTTGTCCATTATGACTTGAGCTACGGACCTAAACTTTTCAGACTCTTCTGTGGGACTGTCCGCTAGCAGGTTAGACCACTGCTGACTGCATGGATTTTCATATATTCCTTTTTGATCTGTTGCTTAATCTACCCTTTCCAGCCAGAGATCCTTCACCTTACATGTCATCTTTTTATCCATTCCTAAATCTCCTCTAAGAGACCATTTCTTTTCCCAGCAAATCTATAAATCAAATCTATTTTCTGCTACCCGACATCTCCTCAACCCGTCTGATAAAATTTCCCTCACATTCTTGACTTTTCTTCTCTCTAATCGTCTTGATGATGTTCTAATTACACCTAATTAGATGGTGTCACTTCAGAAGAGCCATAAATATCTATGCCAACCCACCAGCCCTTCAAATCTGATGAGCAGACTCTCACCCATTAGGACCTGACAGCCACCTGCCTTGCAAAGTCACTGGAAAAGATTTTGTGATGTGAAAAGATAAAGCGGTGCAATTATACGCAACAAATTTATCCAACTTTTTCCATCTTGTTATTTTCACTTCCTCGTCGGCAAACGCAGTTTAATCAGATGAAGGTAATCCGCATACCGCCCTTCCTGTTGCCTGAAGGTCAGTCTAACTTCTCTGAAACACGACCGTTGATGACGACGCCAGTGAGCTGCAGTCATTTTTTACTCCAACGTGACCTTCAGTTAACTTCCCTCACCGCTTCATCACGGCACATTGTCAAGGGGCCCCAGATGATTCACTGAGGCTTGTTCCTCAGCGGCGCATGAGGACTTTGATGGAGCAGACGTGAAGCGACGCAGGGGAAAAGAGAAGGAGGTGCGACAATGGGTAGAAAATTGGGGACAAAAGTGGGCTTTTTGTTGGTTCGCTGGAGATTAAAAGAGGCAAAGGAGCTAAACTGGGACAGAGGACAGAAGACAATGTGTGGAGATTAAGGGAAGGAGGGACAAAGAGGACAGGAGCACCACGGGACTGCTTTCTGTCAGATGCAATAAAGGCAAGGTGGAGCTGTCAGGAAGTAGAGAGAGCCGAGGAGTTGTTTGCCATACTGAGCAGACTCACGACGCTTTGAAATATGCAGGAGAAACTCCATTTACAGACGTCACAGCAAAGAACAAAGCTGGGAAAAAACTCATCCAACGATTACCATAAATATTCAAAAGATAGACATTACGCTTGACCTTTGTTTCAAGGATGTCAAGATGATCAACAGATCAGATGCTAAGGGGAAAATAAATAAATAATAATAATAAAAAAAATCACAGCACAGACATCAGAATGGCTGTATTTCTGTCTAACATAAAAACAATCCCCTGATGAAGACAGCAGACCCAGTTTTGAAATAGCCGATATTTTCAAGGGTTCCGAAATATTCAAGGTAAAACTCTTAACGGTCACCCAAAAAAAAACACACAAAAAAACCACTTAGATGGAGGTCAATGGGTCGTGACTTGCATGTAATCGTCGTGTCCTTCTGATAGTTAAAGGCTTTTAAAAGCGGCATTCTTAACTGTGTTTTTGCCTTTGCTATTAACACAATATAAATGTCATGTAGGTTTGAAAGTAATAAAGATACTAGTATCTCAACACAATGGAAGACACTGAATGAGAAAGTTCAGATGAAATATTTTCTGATTGATCTGTAAATAACTCAGTTTCTACCTTTTCCCAAGAGAATTAAAAATCCTGATACTTCTTCACACTCTTGAGAAAACTTACTCGCCATCTTAGATTCCTTTTTCTGTCACTGTGGACAGTTTAATGAGTCGACTTAATCAATTTCTCCTTCGCTTGTTTTTAGTTAAGTGCTCATACAAAGAACCCGCTTCGATAAAAGTAGATGGCTTAATTTCCTCAAAGTGGAGGATGTCTAACCCTCTGAGTATTTGCAGCAAAGTAAAACACAATTCCCCGAATCTTCACTGTGCAGAGGTCTGATTACCCACTTAGAGAGGATTACAGTCATTTCGTTGCCCATTTTGGTGCTCTTAGCCCCCTTTCAGAGGAGCAGCTGGGTTACAACAGGTCAAGCTTCTCTATTTGATGTTGAATTAGTAAATGCATTACAGGATATGCATACATACGTGATTTAGCCATCAAGAGATAATTAGTGGATCTCACTTTGCTACATAAACAAATGATATGTCCTTTAATGGAAATGTGCAAAGTACACATGAATAAACCCTTTTCCAACTTAAATGAGACAAAAGTTAAATTAATAGAAGGTTATTTGGGGGTTGAATTTTTTTTCCCCCCACCCCGTTTTTCCCTTGGCAAAGAAAAGTGAGCCACTAGCTAGTACCTGCCCGTGGTTCCACGGTTCGATTGCCATTTTGGTCCATGAAGACAAATCGTCCGCCGGTGAAGTCTGAGCCGTAGTCAGACAGGTACAGGAGAGATGTGTAGTCGAACGAGCCATACGTCTCCTAAAAGACAGAGAGAGTTGAGGCATGGCTGACCCACCAAACAGCTGAGCACATTTTCACAATCAGAATCAGCCTTTACTGTCATCATCTATCAGGCACAACGAAATTTGCTTCAGTACAGCCCATCCAAGGGGGAAAAAAAAAAATAATAAAAAAATAAAAAAAAGACATCGGACATGAGTAGACAGATGCCATAGAACTCAAGTAGTGGAGTCTGAAGGTTGCAAATACACACCATGTTTGTTGAGGGAATTGCTTATTGTTTACTTTGAAACAACTGTACTTTCTAATTCCAAGTCTTTCTGAAGGTTTCCACTAGAGGTGTGCCGATCGATCGGTCACCGATCATAATCGGGCCGATTTTCGTGAAAAAGTGCATGATCGGTGATCGGCGATCATTGTCTCTTTTACCAATACCGATCACCTACTTCTCATTTCGCAGCCTGCCTGTGCAGCTGGTCTCCTCTTTCCTTCACTCTGCGCAAACGCGCAACAACAAATCTTAAGTGATGTGTAACTATAACGCACTGAGTGAATGGGGAAGTTTGCTGCGTGTTGCTGCGGAAAATTGAAGCAGGTCAAAATGCATCAACACAACGAAGCTAATACGACATAAAAACAGTGCCATACTTGACGGAGTTTGGCTACATCGAGGCTCACTGCAGTAAAAAAGACATACGGAGGATCAGATAGCAGGTAAAGCAGCGCACAGCAACAAACACTCACCCGGATTAGCATGACGGTCAGAAAACTAAACAAATAACCTGCAAAATTATTTGTCTTCGAGCTGCGATGTAAGACGCTGGTTCTGCTCTCGCTGTTGAACCGCTGCTACGCTACAGGTAGTAATATCTGACAGACGGAGCTTCGCTTCTGCTCCACCTGGTAGTGACTCTCACACCGAACCTGCTTAAAGCTGCAGCATCTAACTTAAAAAAATACATTTTACCTACGTATTAAAACTTTCGCTGTCCTAACATGAGACAAATAATCGATCTCCTCCCTGTTCTGCATAATTACTCCGCTCAGTCAGAAACAGCCAATCAGAACTAACAGTAATCAGCTAGCCGCCATGCTATCAGGAAGTTTTCATTCAGTAACTCTGGATTGTTTATTGTAATGGATCCTGTATTTGCCTTTGAATGTTAAGTTTTATACTTGAACTTCTTGGCAATGTTGAGAGGTTTTATGCCTTCATATGTTATCAGTCTGTTAATATAGTATTATCAATAGCAGTACAATTTGCACAATGCCTGTTTTGTTTAGTTTTCTTCTTGGAAAAAGTTATTAAAAACAAGTTTTTGTCTAAATTAAGGTGAATTCATGGTTCCTTTTTCCACATAATGTAACTGGTAGTGTTTATGATAAAAAATAAATAAATAATAATTATGTGATCGGTATCGGTGAATCGGCCATCATGGGTGATCGGTATCGGTATCGGCAGGAAAAAACCTGATTGGCACATCTCTAGTTTCCACAGGTGGGACTCCTGAGACAAATGTAACGGCTTCACCGGATTATGTCCCCTAATGTGCTCACTGGAACCTTAAGTCATCTAGAAATTATTCTCCAACCAATCAAATCATGCTGGTGAGCTGCCCTAGCGTCCCTACCACCAGGCCTGTGCTTCTTTTCTTCATGTGTTCAGTATGTCTTCCTTGTGCAAATAGCTTTTTAAATAAAACATTACTTAAATTTGTATAGTTTGATTTCTTCGCTTGCGTTGACCGAATGGGTTGTCGCCGACATCTGTTGAGAATTTCATGTCAATCGCATCTTAAAAACTATATTTACCGAGGGAATTATCCAAGTCACACCTGGACTAGACGATCCCACCCTGATTCTGTAAAACTATTTGTCATTTGCAAAACTTTTGCTAAATTTCTGAACACAGAGAAAGAAGCAGATTCCTAGTTTTCCCCAAAATATTGTTAAAATCTCAGCTCTTCTTGTGAAATGGATGTATATCTTCATCCTCATCGTTCAGCATTGGGAAAGAAGTTATTAAACTACGCCGTTTTGCTAATGCAGACAAACATGTGGCCACCGAAAACAAGGCAGGCCAAATTTTTATACGGGATGGAATCGCTGTCAAGTGTGGAGTGGTCATGTATGTGCAATTGATCCAAGCAGAAACGGAACATCTGGACAGACTTGTGCAACATTGGGCTCAAATGTGGTTTCCAAGTACTTCTAATGGGGTTGCGACATAAAAAGAACAATACTGAGTAGATTTGATCTTGGTGTGAAAGACAGGCAGTGGTTTAGCTGAAAGTGAGAGTGTGGAGTTGTGTAATAACTGGCGTGGACAAAGACAAGCTGCCTAGCAACAATAATAGTGGTAATTACTGAAGTATTTAGTAGAAACTGAAATGGGTTATGAATTGCTGGCACCACAAACCATCTCCAGAAATCCTTTGCAGCATTTTTTGCAAGATTGAAAGCAATCATTCATATTGTTTAGCCCTTGCTCGCTGCCCTTTTCCATATACAATATGAAATGAATGCTTCAGGTGTAAAATATTAAACTATACGTTTTACAACACGGCCTTTTTTCAATAGAAAGGAAGCTGTGATTAACGCAGAACCCACTTTTCCGACAAGTAAATACTTGTAATATAAATGAATAGCAGCCTGTGTGGTATGAAGGCCATAGAAATGCTTCACAATTCAGGTTGAAATGCTTCGGAGTGCCTGTTGAATTCGTTTAATTATTTCCCATTACTCCCAGAGAAACATTGCTGTCGCCTTTAAGGAACGATCAAGCGAAAGCAATGAAACAAGACGCTGAAATGGCTTCAGTGTCAACAGATTCTTTGATCCGCCAATAAGGCTACATGCCATTTTATATGCTGGGCTTTCATGGGAACAAGCAGTGCTTGTTAGAGCTCTTGTGGTTGCGCAACGTAAACAGTTCACGCCGCATTATTGAACTGCTGCTGTATCAAAAAGCAGGTCTCTCTCTTCTGTGGCCATGTATGAAGAGCTAATTAAATGTCCATTTCTTCTTAAAATATGCAATATTCCTCCTGCCTAATTAATCCCAAAGGTTTTGTAAGGAGGGGAATGGGAGCCAAGTTAAGCAAAGTACTATCTAAGAAGGCAAAGAAAATGTATTAAAAGTTGCTGACATAGTGACCACGAATATATGGTTAATTTACTGCAATGCAGATGTGTAATATATTAAATGCTGTACGTGTTGCTTCTTTAGATCAAATATAAAGTTTTCACTCCTTATGTAAATAAGGTTTAAATACAAAAAATAAAAAGACAAATCAAATCATAAGTGGCGATTCATGTTTTGCAGTCATTTTGACTGACTGTAAGTAAAGTTAGTGACTGGATTGTGATATTAAATCAAACTATGTGCCTGGAAAATACATAATACCGCCCCTAAGTTATGAACAATTAACCTACTGTGGCCTCCATGGACCTGAATTCGCAACCTGTTTGTTTGTAATCAAATGTCTCAGTGAGTCTTGCTGCAAAGGCTACTGTCATGAGGCTTTGGGCTTTTCCCTTTTACACATGTCTTCTCATGGCACGGTGAATCCGCGCACCGCTGCCACATTGGAGGCTGGTATTACAAACGCCACTTCAGCCAAAGTTTTGAAATCGGGGAACATTTCCCTATTCGAAGTGATCCGAATTCAGCAGGATCTCGAGAGTCCTTGTTTTAGCTGGAGGAATATGCACTCCTTCTGTACCAGTGGTTCGGATAGACTGGTCCACAAGCCTGCATAACTCTTCAACGTGCCTTTAGCACAATAAGATGTGTCGAGGTTAGAGTTAAAGCTCAGATGTAGGGCTGTTGTAAACGAATATTTTAGTAATCGAGTAATCTATCGATTATTCTTACGATTAATCGAGTAATCGGATAAAAAAATATAAAATGAAATATTGGTAAATCTGGCATAATACCGGTGTTACTATCAGATATCAATATCAGTCCAATTTTTCATATTTGAGCATCCCTAACAGTTGCTTTTTTGTAGTTTAGAAAACTAACCTGTAACAATAATAGCTCACTTTCTAAGTTAACCAGAAGAAAAGTTATAGAAAAATCTGAAATTATATTGAATTTAATAACAAAGAGGCAGGCTCATAAATATGCTTATAAAAAATGTCTACAATCCAGCTTTTAGTTTATGTATTCATCTTCAGTGAGTTTAATAGATTAATTAAACTCACCTTGCCACCTAACCTGTCACGCTTTGGGTTTGAAAATACGGGAAATGCCGCCTGGAGTGGGAGGAGAGGGCGAATGAACGAACGTAAGATGGGGTGGAGGGGAGGAAATAGACCAGCGGACTGACGAACCGTTAGACCGGGGGACGAACACGGGGGGAAGCAATACGGGATATTTACGACACCTTCACTGGTCACAGTCAGAAACTCATCTACCAGCCATGTACGATGCGCTCCGCCACCCGTTTCTTCAGACCGGGATATGAAATTTATTGTGCGGTTCGTCGGTAAAGCTACATTTACACGGTAAGCATCAGCTACTCAGCCGCCCGCCCTGTTCAGGCTATCCGCTCACCTCAGCGCTCTTCCCGCCGTTCGCTTTCAACCAGCAGCCCCGGAGGAGAAATGCTGCCGTACTCCAGGCATTCCCCCAGTCATTTTAAGGATGCTTATTGGTTCCCCAAAAACGATAAAAAGTCGGGCATTATCATCAATCAATAAAATCCCCACGGGCCAATCTTGAAGATTGGACTTTATGCCGCTGAGACTTAGCTTTTGTCAACAACTCAGAGGCGGAAGTGAGAGCTCCGCGCAACGCAAATGAAGTCCCGGCCGGAACACGGTGCGCTAACTAATAAAACATAAATTAACGAAGCTTCGAGGCAGGTAAATTTTCCTCGAGGAATTTTAGTAATCGAGGTACTCGAATCATTCGAGGAATCGTTTCAGCCCTACTCAGATGGGAATCTTTTTTTTTTGTTAATAAAAAAGTGGAATCTATCTTTCCTACAGAAATCAGAACATTTTTTGAGTCAAAGTGTCTTTTTGTAACTTTATCAGCTAATATTGAACTGCATCTAAACACGTCTGGAAAGTCTTGAATGAATGCCAAAGAGGTGTATAAAACTCATCTTTGGTTTGGTTTCATTATGACAGTAATCCAAGTTCTACTAAGAGGACGGCTGAGGCTATTATGCAGCTCTGATTGGCCATCAACTGGAGTCGAGCTTCCCTTCCGCAAAGAGACGAGGCTGGGTCAGGAATGTCAATGTGTCGGCATAGTTTAGAGCCAGGTCCATCTCTGAATCTCTGAACCATAAACGATAAACCTGTCTCTCTGCTGTCACACTTCAACTGTAGCTCTGACACAATATCAACTTAATGATCGATGGGCAAAAGAAAAAAAGCCACCACTAAAGACGTCGGAGGCTATTTGCATGTAAATGAGGGTAGGGTTGTCCAACTGGCCTCAGAATAGTGGCAGAGACAGATGGCGAAGTGAAGAGGCATTTTTCTTTTGATTTGTTCGTTTCCTGTTGCTGAGAGCCAGAAGGACATGGTGAAGAGGCAAATATTAATATGTTTGTAAAAGTCAACACAGGATATTTGACAACACAGAGGGTGAAATGGAAGCAATCTAGAAATGAGGCAAAGAGAACAACAGTCGTCAAGGTGTTGTGCTGCTTTTCTAAACGAGAAAAACAGGCCAATATTGGGACGGACGCCTCGACAAACATCAATAAAGCAGAAAATAGTTTAACATTAAGAATCCCAAGTCCATTACAGCCAATACCAATGACTGTATTTATTCTGTTTTAGTCCAACTGGTTGAAGAAATGATGTTTGATTTTCTACTATTCTCTTAAAATGATTAAATCAATGAATCACAATCACATATATTTCATTTCAGATTTTTAAACAATTTCATTTTACTCTAAAGAGACATTCTTTTCAGCCAAACCTCAGAGAAGTGAATGTCTTCAGACAGTAGCCGAGGTGGAGAAGACATTAAAAGATCCAATTCATGAATTCTGATGAAAACTGAAGCATGTATGATGTGAACAGCTTCAGAAAACAACATTAAAAATTAACCTGCAAGGATGAACAAAATGATGAAAGAAGGAAGGGTTTGCAGTTATTTATGTTCATTTATATTCATATTACAATATAAATGTTTACTACGAATTTGTGACACATTTTTGTATAGTAGGCAAATATTGAATGTGAATAATCTGGTATTACGAGCACCACTTCAGCCAAAGTTTTGAAATCGGGGAACATTTCTCTATTTGAAGAAAGAGAGGAAAGAAGTGAAGAAAGCAAGTATGGAAACCAAGAAGAAAGGAACGGCGAAAGCAAGAAAAGAGACAAAAATTACAGAGAAATATAGGGAGGCCAGATGGAAGAAAGAGAGAAGTAGAGAAAGAAGTAAAGAAAGACAAAGAAACAAAAAAAAAGAAGTGAAGAAAGTAAACAACAATACTCCATTTTCCCCCACATATTGCCTGAACCTGTAAAGTGACTCAACCCCAGGCTTTTCCAGCCGACACAGCAGCTCTGGAAGCAGTGAGGTCACAAACCTAAATCTGTGCAGGCTTATCTGCGGCCAAGCAAACTCGCGGCTCTGTTTTTGTCCGTTACCTTATCGATGTGTGGGTGCCAGTACTCGTCATGCTGCGTCTTGGCTGCGGTGCTGTTGATTCTGGAGAAGAAGGTGGGCTTGGTGAGGTACATCAGGGTTCGGTCCAAGCCAAACGTCTCGGCAATGACGGCCTGGATCCGGCCCCGCACATCTCTGACGGTGAAAAATGGGAGAGACGAGTCTGAGGTGAAAGATGATTTCAGTATGATTTATGGTTCCTATACACTGACAGCCACAGCTGTCTGAAATGAATTAAAATTAAAATTAATTTTAAAATTAAAATTCATTTAATTTTTTTTCCATCCTAACGGGCAAAAAAGGTCTTCATGCTTTTACTTAACCATCCCGCAGAAGGGTCCAGTGGACGCTGTATGAGCCTTTTACCTCTAATACACTTTTATGAGATTGAGGGGGGGCGCGGGAAGCCCGGGAAGAATGAAAAGAAAAAAAAAAAACATGAACACTGTATGCGCTGGGTTTTTACCTTAGAATGGTCAACTCTGTTATTCCTATGTCAATTTGATACAGTAGGGGCTTCTGCACTTCCCATATCTGTGTCCTCAGTCACTTTTATCAGCAGTTAAAACAATTTAATTCGTTAACATATTGTAACCTGTTTTTCCGAGCCGCCTTTAAACGCAACATAAGCGCTGCAATGCTGGCGCTGGGTTTACACAGTGAAGAAGACCTGCTGCTGCTGCTGTGCGGAGCTACGCAGGAGTGTTAGGATCACGGCAGCAAACCAGCAAAACGCAAAGAACTTTTCACAGTTTTTCCACAAAACTAACCGACTGAATTGAGTAAAGCTGTTGGATGCAGGTAAAGTTAGCTAAGAGATGACTAGCTAATATCAATACAGCACCTTAAGCTTGTTAACAAGTAGCTTGTAGGCTACTGGTGTTGTTGTCTATGTTCAGCTACGATTCATTTTGCCCCCCCCGTTCGTCTGGAGCCGGGGCTGAGTATAACGGGGAGTCTCTAAGAATCCACCCTCTTCGCTCACACACATCGTTCAACCAGACAGCTATTTGTAAGCCATAGGGGGGCCCAGAAATAGTTTGGAAACCACTAGGGGGGCCCATGAGAAAAAGTTTGGGAACCACTGCTTTATAGTCACCTGTAAAGCTTGAAATCCTCTTCTGTGAAGACATCTGCTATCTGTTCCCCAAAATACCTGCAGCGGAACCGCATGGCCACAGGTCACCGACACACAGGACAGAGAGGGGGAAAAATAATATGATTGTAGTACAAATAGTTTCTCTCCTGAACACAGCTGCACTCCAAAGTGTTGCAGTCAAACATTAAAGCAGCAAATTTTAAGCAAGCAACTGACAGAAAGTTTTGATTTTTGAGTGGAAACTGTTAAGTCAGCATTTCCTGATTAAAATCTGAGAACCCTCTCAGTTCTCTGAGAACCCTCAGGTGTCGGCCCCCTGCCGGGTGGGACAGGTGGACGTCACCTGAGGGGGCATTTGAGAGCGGATGATACGAATAAAGTCAGATTCTGACAGGAGTGATGAATGACGCTGGGATGGGGTCACTGGACTGGTGGCTGACCTCACGGTGTGAAATAGAAATATCACTGAAAACTCCAAGAACCCGTCAGGAAACGCTAAGATGGCCAAATAAAGGCAAGGTGCGACTTCCCACCTGTATATGTTGACAAACTGTTTCCCCATGGACAGAGCTCCAGAGTGAAGGTCCAGTATGGAGGCCTGCAGGGAAAACACATATTACACAATTCAGTTCAACTACAGTAACATGTGTGACGAGATTCAATGCCAATCAATCTCCGGTGTTTTTATTTTTTCCGCAGATTGTTGCCCTTTACTTGTTTACTGCTCATCAAATCTTCTGGGACAAAACACGTCAGTTTCTCAGAGGCTGCTTTGCTGCTTTTAGTTGCTTCACTCAAATATCTGAAAACTCTGTAAAAAGTTTCCATCTCAGCTGATGTCTCCTCGCTCCGTTTTTCTCAGCACCTCTTTATGCGCAGGGATACTGTACGACACCGCCCTCTACAGGTGTAATGTGTAACTTGAACGGATCGAAAATGCCTACATTTAAATCTGAGGTTGTGTTCCCCAGCAGAAATCTACCGCAATAGGAAAGAAGTCAAAATATTAGCACGATAAAGACACAATATTACCAAAAGAAAAGTTGTTTAAATGAGGAAAAAAAAAACTTGGATAGTTACAAAGATCCTACGTGACCAACTCGTCTAGTCTGTGATTTTTTTTTCTTCAAATTGCACAATCGTTTCAAAGTCTTGAAACTGATTATAATTTTATTTTTATATCATTACTATTTTACTCTCGTAATATGATTTATTCTCGTGTCATTATGACTCATTACAGCTTGATTCTCATGATTTTTTGCCATATGATTTTATTCTCGCATCAATACGTTTTTCTCATACAACTTTATTCTCATGACTTTTGTCGCACGGCTTTATTCTTGTACGATGACTTTATTCCAATAATATGACTACTCTCATATTACGACGACTGTTCTTGTAATATGAGTTTATTCTTGTAATATTTTGACTTAGTTCTTGTACGACTTTTTCCCGCTTGTAATAATTTTATTCGCTACATTAAAAGTCCTTAATACTCTGTCGCAGAAATCTCACCACTCTAAGGCGGCAGATGCAGTCGTAAATATAAATTCTCTACCACAACAGGCTCAACTTCGCTGATAGGAGCGTCTAAACATCCTGCCATTTCAACTGCACTTAAAAGTCCAAACATAACAGCTTTTTTTTCCAGCAGCTGAGCAGGAATATCTCTGGGTCGACTGTGAAAACTTCTGGCAACGTGTCACAACTCCGAGTGACTCTGTCACAGCACTTCACAGGCGCGCCGATGAAATATTCATGAAGGCGGCGTTTGAAGGTGAATTTAACAAAGGACGCTAACTCAATGCAGGCCAGCAGATCTCAGAACTCCTCAGCTGAAGGTGTTTCTGCAGAGTATTGGCTAAGAGGGGATGAATACAAATCCATGCTATACTCAGATTTTTATTTGTATAAAAAAAAAAGCGAAAGGATATGAAAAGCAACCATTGCTTCTTTTCTTTTATATCTCCCGGCTATGCAGTAGTTTGTTTTGGGATTTGTTGGTGTACCAAAGAAAGGAAAAGATTAAGCAAAGCACTGGAGCTACAACACAGATTTCACTGCAAAAGACACTAAATTTTACCAAGTACTTCTGATTGAGTTTCAAGAGCAGATGTCTTTGAACACTTGAAACAAGACGAAACTTTCACTTAATTAAAGGGATGAACAACAAATCAATAACGGTACATATCGTGATGGGCAGGTGATCAATATCAATAGAGAATACATCTGATAGAATGTTCAACATGTAGAATATTCACTAAACTTCGATCCAGAACCACTCGGCATTCTGGGGGATGTAGGCAGAGGAGAGACTTCAGTCGCTCAACCTCTTTATGGCCAGCTAAGAAAGTTTCTTATCCATTTCTCACACAGATCACCGAGGGTCGTACAGTAATCCTACGCACTTATCAGGAAAAAAACCCGTATTGTAAAAATGACTCCAAGTTCATCTAATTCATCTCATCTTATCCAGACATCCCATTACAGCTCTCTGCTATCACATCCAGTCAGTATGCAGCCAACCTGATGATGGGCACACACAAACTACTGCCAAAACAGGTGAAGCGTTCCCATGGCAGCAGGATGATAGTATAACGTTATATGGAGGAAAAACAATCCCTTCCTTAAATTGCGTTAGCTATTTCTGGGGGAATCCCCACCGGAGGAGCAATCCGCTAATTTAGTGACTAGCAGCTTATCGAGTGAGAGGCTAAGCAAACATCTCCGGGCTCCACAGATAAGCAGGACTGGGGAGGATTGTGAAATACAGTAAATATTTTTATCGTAAGCCAGATTTAGGCTGAAGAAAGCAAAATGTGGCATGTTTGTCTTTCACTTAATTCAAGTTTTTTATGATTTCCCCCCTAGATGGATTTGGAGAACTGTGGACAAAAAAAAGCAAGCAGACGGAAAAACAATCGCTGGTTTTAAACAGCTTTGGTTCTTTTTATGTTTGATCCTATTAAAAAAAAAAAAAAAAAAAAAAAACTAAAGTTTTATATTCAAACTCCAAAAAAATGAAACCCGATTACAAAAAGATCGACCAAGAAAACAAGACATAGTTCCACAAATCAAGACTCGCATTCCTGGATTTTTTTCAGCCATTTTAAATAAAGTTCTAGTCGTCCAGGTACAAAGTATTAACTATGAACCTATTTTAAAAAGATGGTGAGTTTTACTTCCTCCACAAAGTCAAAGTGCCACAATGAAAGGTGAAAACTGGCTCCATATCGGAAAATTGGAAGAAGGACAAATACCTGAAACACTACACTGTTTTTTTATTTATTTATTTGGTTTTCATATTTTGCTACAAGCATTAAGTGTATTTTGCTCAGGTTTTACATGACAGATAAAAATCACGAGTTCAATTACTGAACTACTTAAATCAGTGACGTTCAAACTTTTATCCATGAGGTCCAAAGTCATTGAGTTGAAAGCAATTGGGGGCCACGTTTTTTTATATATACATATTTAAAAAGTAAGAACCTAACTCTGCTTTAAACTCGAGTCATTTTTCTCCTATTCAAAACTGTGTACTACTTTATGCTGGTCCTGCACAAGAAAAAAAAACAAACAAAAAAACTCATTAACGTTTGTGGCTGTAATGTAAAAAAAAAAAAGTTCAAAGTCTATCAATGCTTTCGCCAAACGCTGTATGCTGTACGCACACTTTAATAATTAAAGAAAGAAAAGTGTCGAAGTCTTCTGAAAGGAGCTAATTGCCTTCTGGCGCCTTGCCAAAGACACTCCCACACATCAACACTAACAAGCTCTCCGTCTTTGTTCTTTGGAGCTTTTAATTAGCAACGGGTATACAGTACGCTCGACACCTCTTGAGGATGAGTCTCTCTTTCCTTGAAGAGAAGAAGTCCACATGTGGCTTCAGCTGTCTGAATGAAAAGAATGTTTTGTAACATTTTCCTGTACTTGTTTGCCCCGTTGACCATCAAAATGTGGTCTCGAGTACTACAACAATAACTAACAATTATTTTAGTAACTGATTAATCTAACGTTTGTTGTAGCGATTAATCGATGAGTGGGATTCAAAAATGAAATATTGTACAGATTTTTCATTTAACCGGAAGTAGAAAAGTTGTAAATAATACAATTCTCTTTTTAATTAAGAAAAAAAAATGTTGCCTTTTAGGCAACAACATAGCATCCTTTAGTAAATTCAAACCGGGTGAAGCTAAAAATACAACACTGTAGTTTTAGCTTCCCTGAGGATTCTTGTGTAAAACATATTTACAGACAAAGGTGTTTCTTTTTTTTATCTTAAATGCAGAATGTATACATTTCTTGTACAGTTTTGGCTTAATTATTGCTCTGCATGTGTTGTTTTATTCAGCAAACTGACTTTTTTTAGTCTGAATACTTAATAATTAATCGGTTACTAAATTAGTTGATTATTTCAATAATCGATTAATCACAGTTAAGTAAGATCAATGCAATTAACTATGATTAGTTATGATTAATCACAATTAATCGGTTACTAAATTAGCTGGCGATTATTTCAGTAATTCATTAATCACGATTAATTATGATTTACACGATTAAATTAAATTAGTTGACATTATTTCAATACTCAACTAATCATTATTAGTTACAGTTAATGCAATTAATCACGATTAATCCAATTAATCGTTTAAGCTCTAACAAAGAGCATTATTTTATGGAAAACTGAAGAACAAACATTTTCCATTTACTATTTTTTTTGTGTATTAACCCTGCAGGTGAACAAGGATTTTAATTTGCAAGAAATTAAAATCTGGGTGTGTGAAATATTTACCCCTCCCTCAGACCCGGCCAGCGCCAGCCCCCGCTCAGCCAGCCTGCAAGAGAGAAGCAAAGAAAGTGTTCAGAAACCGACGCAGTCGCATGGAAAGGAGCCAAGGCGGGCTCTGGGTTTACCTCCGGAGGGCCTGAGCCTCTTCGCTCGTCACCACGCCGTCGGTGACGGCTCGGCCGCACTTCTGAGGGGTGCAACCTGACAACAGGGAAACATGAGGCAGCGTTTCACAACACAGCTGCAAAATTAACACACACAAAAATAACATCTAGTGCATGAAAAGGAGTTTTTGTTCTAAGTATGAGTAAACTGAGTTTTGATTCATTGTTGCAGAAGTTTAAGCAACTTCCTGTTTTGAGGCAGGACTAAAATTAAATCTTGCAGCAAATTACACGTATATCCATAGTTGAATAGCTTCAAACATTGCTGCGGCTCATTTAGAGCACAGGTGTCAAACTCCTGTCCTCAAGGGCCGCTGTCCTGCAACTTTTAGATGCGTCTCTGCTGCACCACACCTGAATAGAATAATTAGGTCATTTGCAAGGCTCTGGAGAACAGATCTACACAAGGAGGAGCCGTTTCACTCCAGTGTTTTGTACCTGTGGCACATCTAAAAACTGCAGGACAGCGGCCCTTGAGGACTGGAGTTTGACACCCCTCATTTAGAGAAATCACTGATCAAACATTCTTGACTTTTCAGCGACATCGTGTCATATACACACTTAGTCTGCAGTGCCACCTTGTGGATCAAAAAGTACATTATTGCTGGAAAAAATACAGAGTTCAACAACTGAAATCTGACAGTAAGTTAGGGGCTCAATCTACATATATTAAAGTCCCTTTAAATAGATGCCAGAGAACAGTTTGGTTTGGTTACTTTGCTGGTCAACAGGATGGAAAAAAAAAACTCCAATATTTTTTGATTGCTTACAAGAAAGACAAATTCAGCTGTGGCAACAAATTTACGAAGTCACCCTTAATTAATATTAAGTCATATGATACTGAGAAAATCATTCAAGTTGACTTTAGATATGTCTTGTCATCTACAAAACATGCTGTCATGGTCAGTTTTCCAACTTGTTTTGGATTTTAGTTGAAACATTGATCTAGTCTACTAACTTATCGATAAATACTAACAGACTATGTCACAAAGCTGTACCAGATCCGGTGCACAGAATTACGTTGTTTTTTTTCAGCATTTTGAAGGACGTTTACCTAGAATATTTAATTTAACATGCTGCTGACAGCTGGAGTGAGAGTGGCAATAGTAATTGTGTCATGAGTGAAACTGACACAGGGCAGCAGCCTGTGAGTTTGCTAAGGGATTTAAAGATGCCACACTTGAATTGGCAACCAGTCATTGTACAGCACAGAAAATAGTAAAGTGGAGAACAGTTTAGCAACTGCTAACATGCTCAGGTAAAGCTTTAAAAGCAGGCTCCCCACTAAAGCAAACTGTCTTCAAAGACCCTAAAATGTCTTCATGGGACATACAGCAGGTCCTTGCAACTGTGAAGACGATAAAGAATGTATAATAAGAAAGAAACTGCACACTTCATGGGAAGAGGTTCAAGGTTGGAAAGAGTGGCACTCTTAATTCTGGCTAGACTTAAGTGTGCCACAAAGAATGTAGTCAAAGACCGGGGCCCATTTTCTCAAAGGTGTGTGGATGTGCCAGAATTTTCTCCAGCTTAACAGAAGCAAAAGTGAATGATCTAGAGTCAGCATGTAGCTTCAGTTATTACACATAGAAATTAGTAATCAGGCCCAAAATCCAAAATCTGGGTGTAGTGATGGACTCAAGAGATAAACCTTTAAAGAGACATAAAGACAGTTACAAAGTTGGCCTTCTATCGTCTGAAGAGCATTTCCAGGATTAAAGGGATAATGTCCCAGCAATGTCTAGAGAAACTTATCCATGCATTTATCTTTAGTCACATTGATTAACAGTGTCTAACAGCGTCTTCATAGGTCTACCAAAAAAATCAACCAATGAGACAGCTGCAGAACCCTGGCGATAGATCACATCACCCCAGTTTTAAAGTCCCTACACTGGCTCCCTGTAACTGAGAATAGAAAGAAAGAAATTAGATGGGGGGTTTTTTCAGTAGAGCCCAGAGCGTCACCTGGGTAGCGCTTGTAGTTTTCGTAGTCCTCTGAGCATTGAACACTGTAGACTCTGGGCTGAGGCGAGATCATTTCCCTCCGACTGGCCAGAGTTTCTGTGATGTCACTGTCCAAGGAAGCCAGGTATAGCCAGGCGGCAACTGTACTAGCACACAGAGCGACCAGGAGCAATGCCAGGAGCCCCCGCGAGCCCCGCCACGAAGACCCCTGCCTCAGGGCATTTCCCCTGGTCAGGACGGACAAAGGTGAGTGAAAATAAGCATAACATAACAACATACACAAAGATTGTAATTGAATTTCTTTAATTTATTAGGCGTCTATGCTGAAAAAGTGAACTCTGGAGGCAGTTAGTAGAACTAGACTGTATTTAGGGGTGTCAAAGAAAAGGGGGATGAACACACCCAACACTTTTTTTAGCTTTGTGTTTGAAAAGAGTGTTAAAAGAAACATCCAACACTTCACAGTTTTGTACTATTTTGAGTTGGTGTGTGGCATAAAATCCTAATTACAGGCATCTGAGTTTGTGGTTGTGACATTGCAATGTGCACTGTATATTTAACAAACCGGTATAAGATTATACTTAATAAGAGCTTCTGTAACACCGTTTTACTTAAAAGAAGAAGAAAAAAAACTCGACTCAGGTCGAGCTTTAAAACTTGTTTTACTGGCCGAAGCTGGAATTTTCGCCCCCATTCAGCGTCTCCAGCCTCCTTTAATGGTGAAAATTAGCTTTGTTTCATTAGCTTACCTTTTAATTTTCCTCTCTATCTCTGCTGCATTCGGGCCCTTTGTGTTCCTCAGTCGTAGCAGAGCCATGTCGCCTCAGCTAGCTTTCAACCAACAGCTGTTTGCACACAGCAAGCATCCCGCACACCCCGCCAACAGCTCGTACGCCAGCCGGAAGCTCCCCCACTTCCTGCTAACACTTGTGTCGGCCCACCCCATTGGCTCTCCCAGAAGAGAAAGCGTAGCTGTCATTGGTCCACGTGCAAAGTAGTTCCGCTGCAGCTGGAGAAAACAAACAGGTTTGATTTTTAAGCTGAAAGCTCCTTTCTTGACTGATTTAGCTCATTGAACCGCACACGCTCCAATTTTAAACGCTTTGCACGGAGCTCACATTTTATCAGAGTTTTCTCTTAAATATATAGGCGCTACCTGACAAGGTAGGTTAAACTGACCGGAAGTAGGAAAAGAAACGGACCTTAGAGGGGCTCTGAGTCTTTTGGTTAATTCTAGGCCTTCGAAGATGTATGTCTCCATTTGGTTTTAACGCATTTGCTTCTATATTCTTGTCCTGAAGAAATTCTTAATTCCAATGAATTTAACTTCTTATTTACATATACTTACACATTGTCATTAATTATGGATATAAATACATAGAAAATGACCCAGGCTTTTGTATGATACCATTTGATTGAACAATTTTTTTCTAAACTTCATTTCTATTTATTTGGGTTCTGACCCCAAATTGTTATGAAATATAAGGACTCTGTAAGCGATCTCCTGCTAAAGATGTTATTTATTGTAGTAACGTGACACATTTCCGTACGGTAGACTATGAGGTTATTGTAGAAAATGATTTTTTAAAATAGTTTGTTAAAGCGAGTATTAAGTCCAGTACGGAAAGCCAGTGACGCCAAAAACATGAACTGTTTCTGGCGTCGTTTACGGCTTTAGGTCTGGTCCCATTTTTTACCTTCGTGTTTCTATCTCATCGTTTCTTCCGCTTTGTTCTCATTAACTAACAATTTCCCACCATGCGCATAAACTATTATTTATCAGTTTTCTTTGTAGGTCATTATTTTCATTAATTGTGGACCATAAACAACCATAAAAAAGCTCACAAACCATGTATAACATAAATGAATTGTATTATGTTCAAATAGTACTGTATTTCACTGTGTTTTTGGTTCTGAACCCTGTATGGAACAGTTTCCTGAGTCATAAAACCACACTTCCGTACTGAAAATTACTTCCATCACTGTCTGTATTAGCTATATTTCATATTTAAAAGAGCTGGTAAGGTATTACCCAAACAGCCAATGTACAAAATGGTAAAAGGGCAAAATAACACGTATCCAGTACCAAAAAGTGTGTTCACAAACATATTGCTGCACGTTTATTACAAGTTAAATTTTCACACATAATCAACATCCAAGAAACTGATCAAAAATACCTAAATGATCACACATTTTTCTGCAGGCAGAATGAATCCACCGTGGCCCAAAGGAAAGAAATTGGTCCACTTGGATTTGAAAGGCGCCCCGCCACGAATTGAATACCTTCACCAGGTGAGCCCTTTCTTTCTTCTGGCATTCACACACCTGCTCAGTGGTTCCTGTTCACTGTGCTTCACCTCCTCAGCTGATCGAGCTCTTCTCTCGGCTGGGTGTGGACGGCCTGCTGGTGGAGTATGAGGACATGTTCCCCTACGAGGGAGAGCTGCAGCTCCTGCAAGCCACAGTGCAGCCCGCTTACAGGTGCAGATCAGGGTGTCACTGGATCCACACAACTTTTTTTTCTATCTGCCTTTTCATATTGGTATTTTACTGATAAATAGCACAAATGTTGAAAATGTCTCCTTCAACCTCACAGTTCGGCTCCTGCCTTAGGGTTTTTCTTAGTCAATTAAAAAAAAGCTTATTGCTGTAGCACAACGAAATATGTAACAGCTTGAGTTAGTAAATTCTTTAAGCTTGGTTTGCTAACCAGTATCTCGTACCTTCATCAGTCGATGTTTTTAGCCGAGAGCAGGTGCTGTCCATTCAGGAATCTGCCAAAGCAAGAGGCATGGAGGTGATCCCACTGGTGCAGACTTTTGGTCACATGGAGGTGTGGTAAAACCCTACAATTTGTCTCTTTAAATTGTATATTCTGAAGTTGTATGAGCTTTTAATCTCCCTCTCTGTGTAGTTTGTGTTGAAGCATCGGACCCTGTGGCACCTTAGAGAGGTCCCTCACTGCATTGGCACCCTTAATCCCCACAAAGAGGATGGAGTCAAGATGGTGATGGAGATGCTGAGACAGGTGGTTGAGCTGCATCCCCATCTAAGAACGGTCCACATAGGGGCAGATGAGGTAGGAGTCTTCCTGTGATTGGAGGCTTTAAGCTCTCTGTCTTTGTCTCATACATGCTCCCGTTTTAAATGCTTTAAGGTTTACTCTCTTGGAGAAGGGGAGGACTCCAAGCTCTGGCTGGCTTCAACCGGTCACTCAGTGGAACAGCTTTTCCTCAGTCATGTGACCAAAGTTGCCAAGGCTATTAAAGAGGCGTGGCCTGACATGAATATCATAATGTGGGATGACATGATGAGAGGCATGAGCCAGGACACGTTGAAAGGTGAGGAGGAAACGTAGCGCTTTCCGTCCAAATCAGCCAATTGCCAACATCTCAGATTCTGTAGGCTGTATTTTTCTCTTCAGTCCACTTGATTGGACATGTCTTCATTTAAACCCTTCTTGATTTGATTCCCCCACATGACAGCAAGTGGATTAGTAGGACTAGTGCAGCCCATGTTATGGGACTACACCCCAAACCTGGACGTGGATAAAACTGGTGAGACACTTCTCCTGATGCTCCTCAGAATCATGAATTTGGTCAGTGGTCAGCCAAAGACAAAAGAGAAATCCTACAACCACTAAAAATCTGATGATACCTGATTTTTGTTTAAATTTAATGAAGAAGGAAGTTTAGGTCAGTGTCTTCTTCAGAGGTTTTAATGTTTGAAAAAGCTGTGCCCCCAATCTGTGAAAGTAAGCTACAGCAGCGGAAAATATAACTAATGTTGCCAGTTTGGTTCGTAATCGAATCGTCTACCGCACTGTCGGGCATGAAAACACCGCAAATGAATGAAAACGTTTTGAATTTAGTTTTCCAGATTATTAAGGTTAACTGAACTGCACTGACACCCCAACTCAAACATTCCCGACTGTGTTTTCAGTGTCTTTGCTGGAGAAGTACCACGGTGCTGGTATGTCCGATCTGTGGGCAGCCAGCTCCTTCAAAGGCTCCACTTCCGTTCACACCTGCGTGACCTGCACCCAAACACACGTGGATAATCACCTGCAGTGGCTGAAGGTGGCTGCTTCTCTGTCTGCTGCCATTAACATGAGGGGCATCGCCATCACAGGCTGGCAGAGGTAAGAATCAGAGGAAGTGGCTTACTTACATTTTCCCAAGAGACAAGCAATGAATTTTTATGTGTCTTATTGCAATGCTCAGATATAAAATATGTTGGGAGTTGACAAAATGAGGGAAAAAAAAACCCTTGATTTTCTAATTCAGTTTTCCCTTTTTCCCACCAACCAAGGTATGACCACCTGTCTGTACTGTGTGAGCTACTTCCCGTAGCTCTCCCCTCCCTAGCATCCTGCTTACAGACACTTAACCATGGAGAATTCAGCACTGAGGCTCGTAGAAACGTAACAGAGATGCTGGGAGTGTCTTCAGTGGAGATTGAAGCCATGGAGAGGTGAGGTCCAACACCGGTTTAGCAAACAACAAGGTCCGACTTGAAGTCAAGTTTCTCTGCGTGTCTTTCAGGACTTCCGCTGACGAGTCACTGTTCCCAGGCAGGAGGCTGGCAGAATTAATCGTTGAGATAAATTCACTGCTCAACTCAGAAGATTTAAGATTTTTTGAAAGCAATATGTAAGTTGTCTTCAGTTTTCGGGGGGAATTTGCTTTATCATTTTGTCAAGAATACTGTTGTTCAAATAAGAAAGCCAGGCTTAATTTGTCTCAGAAGTCATATTGTTAAATAACTTCCCACTGCAAACACAGAGGGGCAATAACAGTGTATTTACCTGCATTTTATGCTTTCCGACATTGTAGAAAAAATTTTGATTAAAAATAATTGTACAATAGTATGTACTACAATTGAAATGACAAGTTGCATAGCAACAGCAGTGGAAAAAATGGTTGCTTACTGTAACTTATACAGTAAGAAGCTGCTTACTTTTTCCAATTCCTGCAGCCGCCATTTTGAATTTTGATATTGGCGTTTGTGAGGAAACTCTAATTTTCCAAGTTTGTATTCCAGTTGATTTCTGCTGCATTTAATTTGGAGAATCTCATCTTCCTACTACAAATGTGAGCTGCCACTAGCATTCGGCTAGCTTAGCTTACAATAAACGTAGATTTCAGTCGAGACTACAATGTGGTTAATCTGTTTTAAGTACCTCAAATCTACAAATGGTAATAAAAAAAGAGCTTTACTTCTGAACTCCACAAATAACTGTTCCCACTATAAAACAAGACCAGTCTCCACATCTTGTTGCTAAATAGCCACTAGCCTTAGCTTCAGCTTTTCAGTTCAATGAACTTTCCTTTAACATGTTTAGAGCTTGACAATTTCTCTTCTTCTCATTTGTTGTGCTTTTATAGGCTTGTAAGAGGCTGGTTCAGTCCCTACCACAGACAGAGGAAGATGGTGAACCCGTTAAACTCCATCCTCATTCACAGCCAAGCCTCAGGGTAAGCATTTTAAATAGTTGGAACGATAATGAGTGGGTTGCTCTGTCCAGTCTGGCTTATAGTTTGGCTTCTTTCTGGTTACATCTCAGGTATTTGGACACATTACAGAAGATGGTAGAAGCCGTGAGAAAAGAGATGGTAAATCTTTATCCAGACTCTACGGCCGAGGAGTGGATGGAGGAACACGTCAGCCCTGTAACGGCTCCACTGCAGCGGATTATTGATGCCGTCCCGGGCTGTGTAAAGGAAATGGTGCCATGAAAGATTCAAGGCTCATTTCAGCTTTAGCATTGGACTATCTGAGATTACAATTTCCTAACATTAAATCTAAGCTAAGCTAAGAGAATGCTAGTGGTAGTTTATGTTTCTTTTTCTGTGTGATTCTGCATCTCCATGTAAGTTGATGTGAGCAGAGGTAAGTGTATCAAAGAAAAGAGGAATGTCAAGTTTTGTTAAGAATTAATAAAAGATGAACAATCGAAAAGCAAACGAATACAACGAAATAAAAATCAGTCAACCCTTCTAGAAAACTCATTTCTTGTTTTTTTTTTTTTAGACATTACCAATCAGAAATCACTAAACTAAAAACTTTAGATTACCTGAGATTTAGTCTTTGGTTCGCACAAAAACGGTTTAAATGTCAATATGAAGTAACAACAGACTTAACTGCTCAATTATGACTTGCACATGCATTCCTTGGACCCAGGAAGACATGCAAGAAGGTGGATCTGAGCTGGGTGAGTCTAGGAAACCGTGGGAAAAAGCACTTTCCATCGTCTCCCATACAAATAATTGTTATTATCTCAGCAGGGAGCAACACTAGATCCATAATCTAACTCATGCTCTTAAACAGCAATTAGTTCAGAACACATAATCTATGCGGAAACCACCGTGTGTGAAGCATTGTTTAGGAAAAAATGTATAAACAAAACAAGAGAATAACGATCAGAATGTGTGGCGAGACTCATTCTCTGCAATGTCTTTGCATTGTCGTGATGGCTCAAGTTAATTCGCCCCATGTTCCATATAGTCTAGCGTTAGTCTGCCTCATTATCCGAGTCCGTGCTGTCGTCCGCTCCGTAGTCTTCGTATTCCTGCTGCTTCCGCTGCGTCTGATCCAGTCCCAGGAAGCGCTTCAACAATGAGGCCACCGCCTCGACGTCACTGCAAGGCAACACAAAGAAGCAGGTCACCAAGGGTTCCTGGAACTTCCTACATAACTATCATAACCAAGTTCAATGGCTTTCTACACTCAATTAGCAAAAGTTGGCATGTATGTACATAACATAAAGGGTTATATTTTTGTATAATATGCTGACGCTGCTCTGTCTTGCAGTTCGGCTCAATGAGATTAACTCTTAAGAGCTTTTCAAGTGTTTATATGGGCTCTTTGCACCTCAGCTTCCGCGTTCAGGGTAAAGCGACTCGATTGTTTCCGATCCAATACAAATATCATTTACAATAGGTGCTTGCAGGGCTTGGCCAAGGTTTGTACATCGATCCGAAGCCCCAACAAGACAGCTGGAGAAAGGTTTTAAGATGTTCGCCTCGTTATACATTCACTGACACAAAGGTGAGTTTTACTTAAACTTTGTGGCTAACATTAACGTTAGCTTATGCTAGTAGGCAATATTCTCGGACATTGTTCTTGTAAAATGTGCTATTTAAGTATCTAAACATTCTAACGGACAATGTATTTATCTTATTTTCAAGTATATTATGTGTGTTTATTGTCGTTAGTGTCAGACTAAAGGGGATTTTCTTTCATTTCCTGCTGATGGCCTACCTACGTCCTCCCATGGTGGCACTCTGGGTGAGGGGGTAGGAGATGCCAGCTGCCAACCTCAGCATCACATGATAACCCTTCCCCAGGTATCGGACCCTCTCCTCATCGACACAAATGTCACAGAGCTGCGTCAGGTCCAGCACGACTGAAAGAGAGAGAGAGAGAGAGAACGCATTTAGACCCGGAGCGGTTGTGTGACGGCCTCACAGCAACGGAGTCCGCCGTTCCACCCAATCACTGAACACTTAGTGGTTTCACTGACGTCTCTCATGTCCTCTCCTCCACATCGTCAGCACCAGGGTGTACAGGCTGATGGTCTTGAGCTCCACCACTTTCCTGGTCTTGTCGAACACGGCCTCCTCCCAGTCGTCCATGTTCTGAAGGGCCACAAACAGGCAGCCTGCGATGTAGAAGAGCTTCCACGGGACGCTGTCTGTGACACACAAAGCAGAGAGCAACGGTGAGCAGTTGTTGCTTTGGGCAAACGTGGGACAAATAAGTTGCGTTTCCATACCTGAGCTGTAGTACGCAGCCGCCAGCCCTGCAGAGGCTATACCTGCAAAGAGAAAGTTTTGGGATTCTGAAGAGAAACTTAAAGGGAAACTCCAAAGTGCTTGTAGGTTTTATGGAAGTCAGGTGGATCACCTGATCAAAAACAAACTTACCAACGAGAAGAGACCATGAGCGGATACCAGGAGATCTCTTGAGGTGGAGCAGAGTGGGACTGTTTGTCTCTACCGTCATGTAGCCCATCTGAACAGAGGCAGGAATGTTAGAGATGATGAGATTTCCTGGTTTAAAACTGTTATCAAATAAAAATAAAGTGTTTTTGTGATCCAGTGTTGTATGTGTGATTAAATTAAATTGCTTTACTAAGCCAGTCCGAGACTCTCTAAGGCAGGGGTGGGCAATCCTGGTCCTCGAGGGCCGGTGTCCTGCAACTCTTAGACGTCTCCCTGGTCCAACACACTTGAATCCAACAGCTGAATCACCTAATAAGTGCAGTCAGGTTCTCCAGAGTCCTGCTAACGACCTCATTGTTTGACTCAGGTGTGCTGAAGTAGAGAAACATAAAAGTTGCAGGAGACCGGCCCTCGAGGCCTGGAGTTGCCCACCCCTGCCTTAAGGCAACTTTTATGAAAAACATGTTTGTTTTTTACATCTTTAGAAAGTTTAACAGCAGACTTAAAAGACTTCAATTTCTTCATAAACAAAAGGGACGGTGGTGGCGATGTTGGTGGGAGTTTGTCCCGCAATCTTAAATAAAAATCTTCATAGTAGTCTTGTGCACTGATCCACGGGTGCACAAGACCATCAGTGGACAGTTTGCTGCTGCATCAGCACTTTGCAGTGCAGCATCACCACCTTTGGACACCTTCCAGCGTTGAAAAGGAGAACATGCACCATAAATGTGTGGTTGCTGTTATGTGCGAGCATTTGTCTTTAGACTGCAAGGAATTACAGAGGCTCAACTTCCGTCTGGCGTACACATCTAAAATATCTTTAAAAAATTATACTGCAGTTACACTACTAAATACTTCTAAATGTCTGAAATTGTCCAAATCATATGTTGTTTGCTCTGGTTTCCTTTAACAGAAAGTTTTTCATTCATTCTGTTCGCCTTCTCTCAATCTCAAGCATGTTTGAGGTTCGCCTCATAAATTAACAACCTTTCATGACCGAAACACTTGTTACAGATAATCATCTTCCTGGAATTAGCTGCTTCTTAGACCATTTTTCCAACATTTCCACCAACATGAAGCTGAAAGTCTTTTTAAACGACTGTTCAAAGTCTTCAGTTAAATAAAGAATAGCTATAATAACTTACTGTAGTTTTAATAATTATGTTTGACTAAGTATTCTAAGCTCATTTTCCACTTGTTAGGAAAGAGCTCAGTAATGAAGAAGCTGGTGGCTGAGTTGTTCTACTCCAAGGTGAAGAGACTTCCTGTTTCACCACAAATCTGCAACACTCCCTAAATTAAGATGTCTTCAAGCCGAAAGGAAGCTGAGCAATTAATGAGACTGTCTTTCCACATTTACAGTGACTTCAGACACCTGAAATACACTCACTATGAAAAAGAGATTTTCTTGGTGTGAGTCAAAGCTTCTTTAGAATACATTTATGAATATATATTATATAATCTGTATGAAGCACAAACTGCTTTTGTCATATTTCAACCCACTTAGCAGCAATATTGTCAAGAAGCGACAACATAAACATATCTGCCCTCATATGCGTTTCTTTTCTGCTGTACGACCTGATCCATAAACTGAAGCTAAAACATGAAATACATGTTTTCATTATGAATAATCCTGTAAGTGAGGCGTAGATCAGCTCTCCAATTCATCAACTCACCCAGCAAGGAGAAACCAATGCAGCCATTTTATATTTTTGTCATTCCTTACCTTAATTTTTAACTTTGGTCCTTGTAAATTTAAAAAGAAATAGCAATTACACGATAAAACGTGCACCACATTACTGAATTACGAGGAAGTTGAATTCATGTTGTCGCAACAACCGTCTTGAATGGGTGACTCTTCCTTCCTGGTTTCGTGAACTTTGATTGGATGCGCTCAGCTGAGATGACTTTCAAAGTAAAATCTGAAAAGATGGCACTGTGGTGCAGTGGTTCCAGATGTCTTCACAAACTCGTGGTGTTGGAATAATTTGTATTTGTCAAATCAAATTATAAACGTTTTGATCGTAGATTATATTTTTGATCATATGGACGGAAAAACGTACTGGTAAAGCACGTGACCCATGTACCCAGTCCTCTTCATGGCCGTCACAGGTTCGAGTCCCTTTGCCTCATGTCTCCACACTTTTTCACAATCCCTTTACCTGACGACTTTCTGTGGTCAGCTAAAGGCCACTAGAGCCAAAAAAGTAATTAAAAGAAGCACACTGGTTTTTCCATTTTGCATTGTCACCATGATTAGTGCTTTCTCAGAATTTCCAACTCCTAGGTAGGAAAGTCAACAAGCACTCCTGTGTCAAAGAAGTCAATTTTAATAGTGCAGCAACAAATATGAAGCAAAGTGAAAGACGTAAGTGTAAATTTCAGTCTGCCTGCATGCCAGTTCTATAAAATGTTCCATCGTGTTTGAATTCATAAAATGAATAAAATGACAGTAGAGCCGAGATGCAGGCAGCCACTTGATAAAGACATGTTAAGGGTTAATCAAAAACAAACTTACAGGTCTTCAAACGAGGCAAAGATGACAAGGAGCCTGATTTTCTCAGCTCTGAATTTGGGAATTTGGACTCTATAAACAGATTGGATGGATTGCTTTTCAGTAATATTTTTATATGTTGGTTGGTAATAATAAGAGTTCCAAGTCAGTCTGTGATTTGCTTTGGGGGAAAAAAACTGAGAACATGAAAAGCAGTGGTGTAACTGGAGTACAGTACACATTGTGCTGTTTTGTCACTATCTTTTATAAAAACGTGCACACATACACACTGGTCCGCAATAAAATCTATATTCTGCCAGGTAAAGATAATGACAAAACATGTAACATTGCAATGTTCTGAAATAATGTCAGATACACTGACACTTGTCTATATGAATAGGTCCTCTGGGGCCTACAAAAATTCTTCATATTACACAAACATTGACTCAAAAATCACAACAAATGATACATATAAGAGGTTTTCAGTGGAGTTTTTGTTTATTTTTATATTTTTTGATAGATAAATATGATTAAACTAGCTTGTTTTACATACAACCAAATAAGGTAAATAATGTTTTGGAAGTGTAAGGATGCACGCTGCCAGTTGCAACATTCTTTTTAATTACATTTTTAAAGGACCTGACCCAGAATTTTGTCAACACAAAAATAATTGCTGAGGCTAGTTGTGTCAGTTATTTGAAAAAATATTTATATTTTGTGTATATTTTATTCAAACTCTGTGCTTTATCCAGAAGACATGTTTTGTCCTTCTTCTCAAGAATCACTGTAATATTAATAATAGTACTGCTAAGCAGAACTGATCAAGAAATGGTTTTGGCTTTTTATGTAACTTTTTATCACGTTTTTATATTTGTTAATTAAATATTTTTCAAGTTTTTTTTATTTATTAACGTGTTTAAAAATAAAGAAATTAGGTTGGTAGATTTGTCTTCATGTTTCTCATGTACCATTACGTTTTTGAGCAACAAACTAAGATAACATTCGACTGCTAATTCTCTTTTAATAGTCTCAATATATTTTTGAATTTTCTGCTTCGCGAAACCACCGACTATTTTGAAATCCTCATATCAGAGCTTCCGGCGCGTGACGCCTGTTGACGTGCGCATGCTCCAAGGACGGTCCGGGTCACAATGGAGGTGGATGTACATAAGCACGAACGGCGGGGTAAATATGATATATAAGAACCACGAAGGTGCGGATTAGCAGTGGCAGTGACACCGTCCCAACACGGGGTTTTTGGAGACAGAGCGCTGAGTCCCGGCAGAGTTTAACAACTAAACAGTGTCGGTGCTGCAGTCCTTCTTCTTCTCTCCCCCTGCTTGTCCTCTGCGGGTTTCCACGTCTTTGTGCTGAAGCGCAAAGAAGCAGCACCGTCCGGTGAGTTACCTCAACATTCAGCCTTACAACGTTATTACTAACAAACGTTTCAACACTTTAAGGCTTTTTCTGTGCGGCCTAAATCGTTTTAAACCCTTCCAGCCCACAAGAAACGACGTTTAGTCAATAAACGTGACGCATTATTGTTAAAGCTACTTTAGAGCGTCACTACTTGAGCTAAAGTAAATGTACTGCTGTTTCAGGTCACACAGGAGGCTTATGTCACTTTAAGTCATTAACACTGTCACGTAACGCCTCTCTTGTGGTTGTGTATACAATTACCTCGAGTCATTTAAACGTGATGATGATTAATGCTCATTGTGAGTTTTCCCAGCGTTGGAGGGGCTGTTCTGGTTCTGATAAGCTGGCTGTCCGTGATAGGACAGCAGGGAGACGCTGACGGGAGGGTGGGGCTCCCACAGAAAGCACACAGCACCCCGCGAGGAAATGAGCTAATGCTTCTCCTTCCACCTCTGGTCGGTCTCTCCCAGCTCGGAGATAAATGACGCGGGGAAAATGTCAGGAGTCAAGATAGCACAGCGCAAGGAGAAGTGTGAAAACTGCACCAAACAGGTAGGATTGTGGCTAAAATGAAGTTATTTCATGTAATTGGTTTGGAAATCGTTTTTATTTTATTTTAATTGTTTGCAAATGCAGTGCAACAAGAAACAAGGTGAAGACGGGGCCAACTCTGGCCCAGAGAGTGAGGAAGTCAATGGACAGGTAGTGACTGCTTATTTAACTCTTCATTGGTTCCTCAAGTTTTCAATAAAATACTTATTCAGTTTTATACAGTGAAGTGGAAGGAAATTGTGTGAATGGTGTGTCAGCCTGTCACAACCAGTTAATTGCATGATAAATTAAAATGAGCTCCATAGTTTCCATTGTGGTGATTGATTTTTTTTTTTTTTTTTTTGAAAGGCACTTTTGTTTACAGCGACATTATAATCCATTTTACAGTTTTTCAGTTGTGTGTGTGGTTTCTATTTCCTTTTTATGTTTTTGGTTGTTTTATTTTGGAAATGTAAAATGTCTTCCAGTTCCATTGTGAAGTGTTCTGTGCAAAATTAAAGTCTATTGGCTTTTTAGAGGGTGTAATTGCATTATTACGCTATTATCAGTATATCGGTTTAAAATTGTGTCAAAGCGACAGTATTATCGTTTATCGCGATAACTTCTGGGATAATTTAGTGTCCAGCAGAATTTGTAATTGTCACAGTCCTACTGGTTCAGAGTCATGGGGAGTTTTAGTTCTTCAACACATTTAAAAAATTTCATTTGTGAAAGATTTTAAAAACAACACAACTTTAGGATTATGCCTAACTTTGAGTGGCTCTGTTGTATAAATTATTTAACTATGTTGATATTTGTTGTTTTGACAAGAAGTAACTTCATGGGAACATTTTTACCAGGCACTGCAGGAGCTTTAGATGTGAAATGAAGTAAATGAATTTGAGCCGTTTCCTTTCCTTTAGTTAATCGAAGGCCCCCGGTTGCTGCTGAGTTCATGTCTCTCCTGTGATGGCTGCCTGTCTGACGAAGAGACCCTGAAGATTTCCCAGCAGAATCTGGAGGAGGTGGAGCGAGTCCTGGCCCTCAACAAGGTGCGTCACACACACAGGCGTGCGCCGCACAAAAGCTGGAACGAGAAAGCCGAGACAGCTTGTTGTGTTTTTGGCAGAAATGTGACGCATCGAAGCACAAGGTGGTGGTGGCGTCGGTGTGTCCGCAGTCGCTGCCTTTCTTTGCCGTCCAGTTTGGCTTGGACATTAACGAAGCAGCCCACAAGCTCTGCAGTTTCCTCAAGAGTATCGGTGAGCTGATCCGAGACGTCCTGTGGGGTTTTCTTCTTGATTTTTTTTCTTTAAGTGCTTGATTTCTTTGATATTCAAACTACAGTTTTGTTACGCAGTGCAAGCTTATGTTTGATTAAAAGCCTACGTTTGGAAAATGTTATTTACAGTTGGAACTACTTATTTTCACACACCTAATGAGACGTTTTCTTGGCTCTGTCTGAAGATAAATCTGACTAAATTTCCTGTTTTGAGTCGATTAGAATTTCCAAAATAATTTTTATGTGCTAAATGCTAACAGCTTGTAAAGCATGTTTATTATTTCTAATGACTCAATGACTTATTGATCTGTGTATTTAAAATAAAGGTTGGCTTCTATTTTATACGTTATTCGGTTTTGAAATTGGGGTATTTTGAGTTAAATTATTGAACAGCTTTTCAAAATTTTAAATTGTCATATTGTTCCTGCTGTAGGATGCTGTCACAATGCATCATTAACAGTAATAAATGATTCTCGTAGTAAAAGCTGAATAGCTTTTATCACTGACGTCTGGTGCTGGAAAAGTTTGAAAACTAACCTTGAAAGTGCTTGAATTTTACTGTGGGACAAAGTGTACAAACCTTGTTTATTCGGCATCTTTAGGCAAAAACACTCATGTTTGTTTTTTTTTTTTTTTCTAAAATGCACCTAAAAATACGTCCCATACAAAAGTCCCATACAAAATACGTCCAGGAACAAAAGTCAAACTTTTTTTTTTCTTTGCTTTTTAAAATCAATTTAGTAGAAATTTGATCACACGATTGATTTCCTTGTCACAACTTTTCACTTAATTTTTTTTTTTTTCTGTAGGGGTAAAGTTTGTGTTTGACACCACTGTAGCAGCCGGGTTCAGCATCTTGGAGACCCAGAAGGAGTTTATCCAGCGCTACCGCAGGAGGCACCATGACTCTCAGGCCTTACCCATGTTCACCTCCTCCTGCCCGGGTGAGCTGTCTGCCTGACCTGCTGATTCTCCTCTGCTCTGCGTTTCTTTTCATAACAAACTAAATTGGCCTTGTCATCTTTTTTTTTTTTTTTCTTTTTTTTTAAATTTTGGTTTATTTTTAACTACGACATTAAAGGGGTTTTTTATGCTTCTGTGAACTTTTACTCCCTGGAGCCTTGAATCGCTCCTGTTTGTTGCGTAGAATATAAATTACAGATGCTGACTCAGAGAGTCTCGCTTCTTCTACAGATACTGCCTGCGTCAGTGTTGCTGCTTCAGACAGAAAGTAAAACTCAACCATGTTAAATTTTCTAAAGCTTGTTTTACTTTCAGTTAAAAGTTGATAAAAATGTTTTCTTTATTGGCTTTAAATCGGCTTTAAAACTTAAGTAAAATTCATCGAAGCCTTCTGGAAATATAAAACCTTTTTAAATAAACTGCAGTTATCCTGAAATCAAAAAGAAAATATGTAATTTCCTGCAATAAAAGCTATAAGAAACAGCAGACTTTCAGCTTCGCTTGAGTTTTTGACAAATTAAGTTTTATTTCAAGATTTTCTCTGTTTTTTTTTTTTTTTTGTCTTTTTATGTTTTTGTGTTTGTTTTTTTCTATAAACAAAAATTCTTCAAAACATTATAAAAGATGAATTTGCTCGGTCTGTTTTGACATAACGGCTGAAACAAACACTCCGCAATGTAAAATCTGCTGACGTTAAAGAAAATCTGAAAGGTCGACAAATTTAAACTGGGAAGATCGGAAGATTCCCTGAAACACTTGGCAACATCATTTCAGAAAACTCCACATCATAGCTCAAGATGAGTCAAAAAACTGCCGTCCCGCCATTTTCCTGGCATAAATGTGTAGCTAATGTTTCTATGGAAACAGAAATCTTTCTTGCTGCAGTGTCCCAGCCTTCAGATGTTGTGTGTTAAAAAAGGGACAGGTTGTGTTTTAGAAGTCCAGATGGCAACCAAGTGCTGGTGGAGCAAGATAGGCAGCGTTTTCCTCACCACTCCCCTCAGAGATAACACCAAGGAGCTTTATGGAATTAAATTTAGCTCAGAAGAACCCCACTTTTCAACAACAAACTCACATTTATTTGTAGCGATGACACTGTTGGGACTGTTTTTGCTTCCTTAAAAGCTGCTGGCGATTTCCAGTCGAGTTTGGGATTTAAAGAACATGTTTTTGGAGCTGAGAAATGCTGCTATTGTTTTGTTTTTTTCTTTTTTTGTTTTTACTGTTTATATTTAGTCATTTTTTTTGTGTGTGCAGGTTGGATCCGCTATGCAGAACGGGTTCTGGGCAGCGTGGTCACCCCTCACCTGTGCACAGCCCGGTCTCCCCAGCAGATCATGGGCTGCCTGGTGAAAGATTACTTCTCTGAGCAACAGGTGAGAGTGCAGATCACCTGTTCCTGTCAAATATGGTGCTTTTAATCTGATGTATTATCTGACTAAAAGAAACCATGTCATCCTTAGACGAAAAAAGAAAATCATTGTCTGTGGTTTAAGTTTTCAAATTCCGCCTCCTGTGACATTTAGCAAATCAACTGAACGGTTCAACTGTCTGAGTTTTTGATGAGGAAGTCTGATCTTTTCAAAAACTAAACCGTTAGAAATAATAGCGTAGATCTTCACTTCCACATACTCACTCTCGATTTCAGCGTTATGAACCACAACTACACTGGAGCACTATTTCCAGCTGGTCGGAGGTGTAAACCAACGTGACTGAGCACAGCTGCTGCTGATGAGTCACCTTCTTTGTTTCAGCTTAACAAAAACAATAAAAACATCCATGCAATGCAGCAGGCAACACATCCTACCACCATCGACTGTCCCTTTAGGATCATTATAAATGGGATGCATGTTTCATAGAGGGAAACGGCTTTCTTTTTTCTTTTTCGTATCGCTAAATCCTGTCAAAATGTTGCTTTTAAACCATGTACAAGTTGATGGAGTTGTGATTTTAGTTGAAGAAGGGAAACGCAGACTCTGACTACCACCAGTTATGACTTGTAAGACCAATTTTGTGTTTGAATTGACGCAAATGTAAAAAGCTGGAAGAAAACAAACATGCCCAGACACTCTGGAAAGTGAAGGACCGAGGCAGAGTGAAGAAAATGTCGGAGAGGACATGTGACCATGTTGTAACGATTACAGCAGCAGATCAGTCACCAGACCAGGGTCTCTGACGTTCAGATGTCTGCAGGGTGTGGAACCGCCTCACATCAGTCATGGTGCAGAACAGACCTACAGCTTTTCTTCCTCCTCCTGCTGTCAGCCTGTTTTAAGCTGCTGGAATTTGCCCTGCTAGCCCGACACTAACCCGGAGGTCGTGTTTGAGTGGAGGCCGGTTAGCCACAGCAGGACCTCAAAGTGAGACAAGCAGTGCTTAGACAAATATTGATGCTTCTCCCTGCGCTGTGATGTCACGTTCAGTACTGGTGTGTTTCTCTACGCTGCGCCACACATTCACACCCACAGCCGTCACCTGTGGCAACGGAGAACTGAGATACAAATCGGTTGATAACATCCGGATAGCGTGGGATCTGTGAGACGTGGTGTATAACGATGCGCTGTGTTGTTGTAAACAATCTAGTAGATGTCACTGGGTTCAAATTCTTGCCACGTAATCTGGTTACACGATACGACCTCCTGGCCTCATGTTGACCCACGGGCTGCGTCAAGTGTTGGGAATGTTCACCAAGCTCTGAAAGGTGTCCTGAAAGTCTGACAGAATGGGAAAAGATGCAGCAAAAATGACCCTAATGTTAAAAATACCAAGACAGGTGAGAGAATTTTAAGACTTCAGATTTAGACAGTGATGGAGACCAGGCCGGGTATGTCTATGTTGTGCTGAATCTGGCTGCAAAGTAGCTAGATTTTCCAGCTGTTTCTACAGTAATTAAAAAGTTATGGGGAGAAATATTTGTATTTCCAGGAGGGCTGTACAATAAATCAATAACAATATTTATTAAGATCAATGGCAATAGAAAATATGTCTTGCAGAATATTCAAAATTTGCACCTTATTCACACTAAATGTCCAGACCAACGGAGGAACTTAGGTTTGTTTAACTTCCTGCGGTCTTAAGAGACGGGGTCATTTGGACCCCACAAGGTTTTTTTTGTTGTTGTTTTTTTTATCCTCAAATGTCCAATGTGGTCACAGTAACCCTCCATGCGCTTTTACAAGTTTTTGAGTGTGTGGTTTCGGGTACTGATGGTCTGACGGAACAAGCCCCTACTTCCTCGATGTCTGACCTGGACATCGATCTCGCTCTTCCTGAGCGTCGCGCTAAGACTGGTCAGAATTAATGTGGATCAAATGCGTCAGATGTGGCTACACTCTGACTAAACAATACAGTAATTGGGTTTTAAAGTCTTCAGAGATCTGATGAAGATGCAAAAATATGTTATAAAGCGGTTTTGACAGCATCATCATTCGTACTAAGCAATAACTGTGTGTACTGTCCAGACATCTGTTTTGGGGCAAATATCTTCCAGTTCTCTTCTTAAATATTTTCCTCATTGATGCTTTTTTTTCCCCTTCTCCCATAGAAGCTGAGTCCAGAGAGGATTTATCACGTCGTGGTGGCTCCCTGCTTTGATAAGAAGCTGGAGGCTGTCAGAGAGGAGTTTTACAACAGTCTATTGGAGACCAGAGATGTTGACTGTGTCCTCACCTCCAGTAAGAGTCTTTAAAATGGCCTCTGGAAGATGTTTATGACTGGTTGTTGCATGCTGAAACTTTTACTCTGAAAAGGAAAGCCTCCATTCTGGGTAGATAATAATTCAATCAAACCACTTCCTCTTATAACTTGTTTCACGTCCTTTCTACTGCCTTTCTCTTTCAAAGCCACGTCGGAAACCCAAACTTTACACAGACTCAGATAGCTGAGTGCAAATGTCCACAGACCCTATGGTCACAAGACGCATGTATCTCTGTTTTTGACCTGCTGCTTCTACATCTGTTTGCACTAAAAGTGCCCTTCTGACATCACAGTCGATTGATTTGGATTGTTGGAGCAGTTCCAGCTGCAGCTGAACAAATCTGCCAACACATTAATCCACTCCGACCAGGAGGAGCATTCTGCTCCTCTAGAAAACATCTGAGCAATGCAAGCCATCGGCTAGTACCATGTAACCGTCACTAGTACAAAAACCCACAGGGCCGAGTCAAGCTGGTGATATGATGGGGTGTCAATGTAAAATACAAATGGAACACAGTTTGCATTATTAGTATAAATGCAATATAAGAGGCTGGAAGAAAACAGCCTTTTACAGTCACACAAGCTGCAGCAGTTTCCAAAACTTGATTCAGATAAAACTTTGTTGTTCAGATGGAAATAATAAATGTTATTTTTTCTAAACACTGGATGGAAAACTTACTATCTAGAATCTCTGTTTGCTGGAAACCCAAATCAGAAAGA